>NC_090734.1:83227450-83252450 GCF_036898095.1 Palaemon carinicauda
AGGGACCTCATTTGGAGAACCTTTTGGAGAGCCAGTGAAACAAAGAGTTTTTGTTGTACAGACTTGAATCTTCGGCAATATCTGCTGCACAGTCTTGACCTAATATAGCTAAAGTTCTGCATCGATCTAAACGAAAATTTTGAAGTTATTGGTTTTTTGATGATGACAGTTTTTTTGTGTCTCCCTATATATATATATATATATATATATATATATATATATATATATATATATATATATATATATATATATATATATATATATATATATATATATATATTTATACATACATACATATATATATATATATATATATATATATATATATATATATATATATATATATATATATATATATATATATATATATATATATATATATATATATATATGTGTGTGTATATTCGTATACGAATATATGCAAGAGAAGGAGATCCCAAAGATGCCACTTTTCTTGATAATTCCAGATAATAATACCTAATTCACGGAAAACAGAATTGGGCTTAAAATTAAACTTTGACTTCTGGTATAGGCAATTAGAAATTATTCAACAACAATCCTTTGGGTGTTATTATTTGTGTGGATTATTTTACTCTCATCTGACCAGCCAATTCTCTGACTAAATTCTAACCAGTAAGAGGGAAAGGCATTATTAAGAGAACTCCCAGGGACGGCCAACTTATGCCATTTTATTCTCACTGAAATATCCTTGGATTTATGGCCAACATAGAACAATTTCTAATCTGAACAAAGAATACTACATATTACTATCTTTTCCAAAACTATTCTTAATTATCATATTTTTAAGGTATAATTTTTCAAAACACAACCACAATATCTATTTTTTTATCCAAAAGATGTATAACTTGAGAGAGAGAGAGAGAGAGAGAGAGAGAGAGAGAGAGAGAGAGAGAGAGAGAGAGAGAGAGAGAGAGGTGAAGAAACTAAAGACTCTTAGCTGAGTGAAGATTATATTATCAGCCGTAAACACTTCTCAGGCATGAAATTTCAACCGTCCATCCGACCAAGTGTCAAGTATTCGCCGAACCCTGGAAACTAGTTCAGCAATACCTATGTGACCAATTTCAATAGTAGCAGCCGATGTAGCACTGCTACTGTCCCTAAGCAGAATAGGATGGTACCACAGCAACAATCGCCGAATCGTCCTCCTTCAAGTATCGTGAAAGAAGTGCAGAAGATTAATATTTTCTGTTTTAAGTAGGGAATGTTGGTCAAACTAACCGAAAGCTGTCGTCCAAGTGATTAATGATAATTCAACTTCACAGAATGCATAGAAGAAGAGCAAACGAGAAATGATGGAGACGAAATTAAACCAGCCCATGTTTACACGACAAACAGGCAAACCCAATTATCATGGATTGCTTTAGCTAATATATTTATGAAGGTATGTTAGCAGCAATAAATGGGATTGAGTGAAACCCGGTTAAGATATTGAGCGACAAAGGTTGCAACTATAGTGTGGTGGTAGGAAAAGTAGACCCATTGATGAATCAGTTTCTCACAAGAGACTCTGTTATTTTGAAGGGAATAGGAGGTGAGGAGGTTACCCGTATTTGTCGTTTGAGACTGTCATGCAAATTGGTGACAGGTTTACTGTAAAGGTTTCATTTTCTGTCCAAGGAATAGACGTCTTGCCGGGTAGTGAGGTTGGTGGAGTGCCATTTGTGATTGGTCCAATTGTAACGGAGAAACCTTTGAAGTATACCCCTACAACTAAAGTCGAGAAGGACCACCCGTATATGGTTCCTAGCTAAATGATGACTAGGAGTATGAGGGAGAAGGTGGCTAAAAAGAAGAAAAAGTAATTGAAGTATCAAGAAACTTGGAAGATTTTTTTTTTCTGAAGAAGAGGATTTCCTTGAAGGTACGCAAGGAGATAACTCCTGAGTAGGCCCTAGCGAAGAGAAACGACAGACAAGCAGACAACAGGTTAAGGAAGGAATGGATTTGGAAGAAATAGAGAATTCAATGTTACAAGCAGGACAAGGGAGTAGGAAAAGGCTAATAAGATTATAACGGATGGATGCAATATTAACAAAGTTATTGTACTGTGTTTAGAGGACACTAAGGCACATCAGTCTCCGACCTGTTATCATCTTAGGGATGGGTTGCTCATGAGGAAACATAGACACGCCACTGTCCCTGGGAATGCAGAATGAGGGATATATTGCCAGGGTTTAATTCCCACCATTGAGAAGACAGATGATTGCTCTAAAGCACAAAGCGGAACATATGGGTAAAGGAAGATGAGGGAGAGGATTATGAAACACCAGTTTTGCCGTGTATGTCACATATGTTAGATGGCTGGAAAGCCCAATGAGTGCATCGAGGAAACTCCCTTATGCCAGATGGAAGTACGAGGAAGTCTCTTCTGGGAAGGACCAAAGAAAATTTTGGCAGGAAAAGGGAAGGATCGAGAGGAAACAAATGATGGAAATGTCAATGATTTGATGAAAGGAATTGGTGAGTTAAGGAAAGTTTCCCTACAAATCGTGAAAACGAGTCAAGGACGAGTGAAGAAAAGTTTTGGTATGAAGAGTACGAACAGACAGTGTGTGGTAGGACATGTGTTTGTTTATTCACTGGAGAGGAGATTCCCTCTCGCCAACGAGTTCCCAGAACCATTCCTGATTTTCGAGGAGAGCAGTGAACGTATCTACATTATCAAGATATGAGGAAAAAGGAAAAAGCTATGGAAGACCATATTAACTTTGAAACCAAAACTTTAAGGACAGAATTTAACTGAAATTATTTTTCATTCAAGTGGATGTGTCGGATAATAGGATTGGAGCTGTCTCATTGCAAGAACATAAGGGAGGAACTCTTCATTATGTGTGTTTTATATCATCGAAGCTGAAGCAGCAGCAACGAGCTAATTTGACAGTTGAAAAGGAATTGCAGGCGTTAGTCACCACGTTAAGGAAGGCTGGAGCCCATGTGTATAGACCACAAAATAAAGAGATTACAGTGTGTTTGGATCATAATCATTCAACTTTCATGAATAAGATGAAAAATAGTAATGAAAGATTAACTAAGTGGTCATTATGTTTACAACCGTACTGTATTAACCTGCAGCATATATCAGGTAGAGATAATTGGGTTGCAGATTATTTGTCTTAGGCAGAATCAATGAATTTAGGCCCGGAATAAATAATCTTTTTTGTGGGGAGCTATTTTACGAAGCTGGTCTAGTATAGAGTAAATACAGTAGTTTATTAATTATTTTATTCATATTTTATTTGTGTATTGGATGTCAAGGTGGGACAAGAGATATACGGTGGTGGAGGCCTGTGGTTTATTGCGTCCTCTGGTACAGACTCAACCCAGTCCTCTCTGCAACCGGCACACTCACTTGGCACCTGCCCACCCTGGGAAAACATATCATACTTGCAGGTACTCCATCACCCCCCCCCCCACCTCGAGATTAATACACGGGTATACATGGATCAAATTGGCTGTATGTGTAAGGATAGGAAGACAGATACATAGCAGTCGTTAGTCTAAAATACAATGTGTAGGTAATACATGTTCATAAAATGATATGAGAAGCAGATACAATAAAAATATATGCAGGTGCTACTGTAATGTACGTGATCACATACGCAAAGGTATATAACCGTTAAGGACGTCACTTGTAGTCGTCCATCCACGCTGGCCTTCTAGTGCGCCGTGATGGGTGTGGCTCCCGTACTGCATGTGTGCTGGGCGTAGGGTGACTGACCGGTGGCTTCCCGGGCATGGGCGTGGTTGGATGCGTAGCAGGTGTGGCCCGGCCAGACTGGGGCCCCTATGATGTGAGATGCCGGCGCTTCCTTTTACGGAGGGAGAGGCGCCTGCGGCCCTTCAGTCTTATTAAGTATTGTCGGTATGGGGTCGTTTTTGCCACAGTACCGGTACGGTTCCACAGCTTAGTAGCCTGATTTTGCACTCGCACTTGGGATCCCTGGATGATAACTGGAAGCTTTCTTGAGGGTCAGTTCCCGCTGGTAGCAGCACCACTGTCAGCCATCTGACGTTCTCTTTGCCATAAGGTTGCCCCCCAGTGTTTGTTCACCGTGAGGTGCCAGCGGGCGGTACGTACACCATCTCGGAGCTGCCTGCCCGCTGCCATATGGGTGGATGACTTATTTATTCCACGGAGCGGGGTGTTGAGGTACTGCAACATAGCCATAGAGAACTTGTCCCTGTTGAGATTGCCTCCGCTGCCCGTGTTCACGATTATTATCCACTTACCAATCTCGACTGCGGCGTCTGCCCTGCCATTGGACTGCAGGTACTGAGTGGATGATAGATGCACGGACACACCAGATAATTTGAAAAATTTCCCCATTTCCTCGCTTGCCAGATTGGTGCAACTGGCCGTGGAGATTTCACGGACACACCACATAATTTGAAGTGGGCCAGCTCCAGCCAACCTGTGAGCCTGTCTGCATAGGCCATGTACGAGTGTCCATCGTGCTGGAACATATCTGCTACCGTCTTCTGGAAGGGGTACTCTAGGGGCGGCGTGATGATGAGTTCCTCCGTGGCCTAGGATGGTGCGTGTACGTCGCATTCTTCACACAAGGATTGGGGATACTGCAGGTTCCCCTCGAGTCCAGGCAAGTTCACCGTCTAGCGCGCTCGTCGTTGTATCGAGTCCAGGGCTTGGTGACCCGCGTGTAGGTTGGAAGCTACCTGGTGACGGAGAGGCTCCGGGATTACTAGGAAGACGTTGCACTGTTCGAATGTGTATGTCCCCAAGTCTTGGATAACGGCCAAACCTCTCCCTGACACCGTAGAGTGACCAAAGGCATGCAACTTCCTGGGACTTCCTGTCAGCCCAGTCCCCGGCCAGGACCTTGGCCATGAGCAGCTGATACACTTGGTCGCTGGTAGCAGCGTGCCTAGCCCTCGCCTCCTCCACGACACAGCTCTCATGCTCTACTGCTGCCAAGACGGCGACCGCTATGGTGTCGGTGAGGTCTTCGTCGAGGTCCACGTCGTGGGCGCTGGGATCAGCTTTCAAGGCTGGCTATCGTGACAAGAAGTCTGCCGCGCTGTTACTCTTCCCCGGCAGATACTTGACCCTGTATCGGTATTGCAGGGTTCTCTCCTTCCGCCTGAAGAGACGGGGGTTAGAGATTTCCGTGAGGGCCCAGTCCCCCAGCAACTTGGTTAACGGGCGGTGGTCCGTCACAATGGTGAGGTTGGGGCACCCCAGCAAGAACAGCCTCGCCTTTTGGAGACACCAGGCTACCGCGAGGGCCTCCCCCTCCATGGCAGCGTAGCCAGCTTTGGCGATGATGAGTTGGCGGCTGCCGCATAGTGCTAGGCACCACCCGCCCATCCAGCATAAGGGCGTGTTGGCGGAGCTGCATGCGCAATACTGATGAAGGATTACAAACACTATGCCTTCTTTGCTCCAGTCCGTGATCGATGCTGTGAGGCTGCTCCTGTCGTAGTAGGCCAACACGTCCTTTGCTAATCGGCAGATCATGTCTTGGGCGTGATGGAATTTGGTGCGGAGTGCCTCGTCCCAGTACACTAGCTTCCCGGTTGGTTTTTTTGAGGAGCTCCCTGAATGGGTTAATGATGGGGGCTCTCGCGAGGAAGGGTGCCAGCTGGCTGACGAATCGGTACCAAGCCCTTATGTCGGTGATAAAGGGCTGACGTGGCATCGGGAAGTTCTTGATGGCCGCCAAACATTCCTCTGTTGGCTTGTAGGCCTCCCAGCCCGGGTTGAAGCCCACGAAGTCCCCTTCCTTTGTTATGAACTGTAATTTCTCCGGCTTCAGGGTAATGGCCATGGCTGCGCATGTTTCGAGGAAGTCGTAGGCGTGCCAGAAAGCACCTTCGATGCTCTCGTCGTACAGCAGGGTGTCGTCCACGCACTCATATTTCCTCTGGATGTCCTGGAGGGTGTCGTTGAGTATACGCATCGCCGGCGGAGCAGTGCCCCATGGGGGTACGACTGTAACGAATTCTCCCCCAGTGGGTAATGAATATGGATAGGTCGCGACATTCTTTGTCTAACTCCACCTGGTGGTATCCCCAGTACGCGGCCACCACGGTCTTAAATGTGTGCTTAGCTACCGCAGACACCATGTCGAATGAGGGGGGGGGGGGGTCTCCCTTAGGCAGGATGAATTGAGGCGCTGGTAGTCGACTGTACGGCGTAGCTGTCCTGACTCCTTGGCGACGACCACCATACGGGCGCACCATTCGGTTGGCTGCCCGGCAGGTACCGGTTCTATGACGCCACGGGCGACATCTTCTTCGAGCTGGGCCTTCACTTCCTCTTCCCAGTGTTTTAGCACTGATGCTGGGGTGTGGCATGCGTAAGGAGTAGTTCCTGCGATCAGGTGGATATGGTGCGGTTTCCCCTGCATCACTGGCAGTGGCTTCCTGGCTGTGTTGAGTGTCGTCATGGCGAAATGTTGCATGAGCCAGGGTTCCAACCTGGCCGCATGTTCCTCCTGGGGCGGCAGGGGCCCCTCGGAGGGTTGGGGTGGTACCTAGGCGGCCCGTCTGGCTGTGCTATCAAACAGGCTCACGTGTGTCACCGTGGGTGAGGGGTGGGGGAACTTGTTGGGTACCAGTGTTAAGTCCCTGCAGGCGTCCAGGGACAGGAAGAGGTGCTTTGCCGACTGCACGAAGAACACGTTTTGCTCTGTGGTGCGGCCTTAAAAGGTGACATGGCACATGGCAGATCCAAGGCCCTTCAGGGGGATGTTTGCCACATCCCGCAAGCCGGCATGGGGTGTAAGGGCTGCTGGGCGGACTTGGAGGTGCAATAGTAAGAAGGGCCCCGCCACACATACCTGTACCCAGGTGTCCGCCATGGTGGTGCCAGGCACTCATACTCATGTGGCGGTGTGGATGACTGTCACCTCCACTACTGGGTGGCGGGCGAGGTTGGCGCCCGCAACAAGCACAGCACTAGACATAGCACTAGACACGTCTGTCGGGGATCCTGTTGATTTTGCCTGTGATTTTCTGCAGCATTTTTAGTAGTGGCCCTGCTTGGGGCACCCGTTGCATATGGCGGACTTAGCGGGACATGAGGCTCTGCCAGAGGTGTGGCGGCCACCACAGTTCCCACAGGGAGGGGGTGATGACCCCCTACCTATGCCAGCGACGGCTGCATTCGGAAAATCTACCTTGGGTGTCTCGCTGCCAGCCGCGCAAGCAGATTCCCTCCAGTTGCATTGGCGCGCAGCGGGGTAGACGCGGGCCGCCTCGTAAGCACAGCACCTGGCCCTAAGGGCACAAACACTATTGATGTTGCTGCTACATTGGTACACATGGCGACGCATAGCCTCATCACTTACGCCCACCATTAACTTAGGTAATAACATATATTCAGCTAGATTACCCTGACACTGAGGGCACTGGAAATGGAAATCTGTGGTTTTGAGAAAACTTTAAAAAATAATCACTAACACTTTCTCTTGGGCCTTGTATCGCATTAAAAAACTCCGACCATAACACAGCATGGTTTGTAGATCGTAACACAATATCACGAATAAAATCCATGCTTTTCGTAGCAGTGAGGTTACTCCGTTCCTGTGAGGTGAATCTGGCATCCAGCGCTCGTTGTAGAGGGGTTGTGCAGTATAGCCTGATGTGGTGGACGACATCATGGGGCGGTAGGTTGCATAATTCGATCCAGCATTCCATCAACCTCCTCCAGGACCTGAATGTGGTGGGCTTCAGCTCAATTTCACACTTCTCCGGGGCTGCAGACGCAGGGACACGAGGTGCAGGGGTAGCATGTGTCGTAAGCTGGTCGCGGAGAACGTTGATCATTTGTTGTTGTGCTGCCATTGCTTGCCTGTCTTCTTGCAGGGCAGCGACAAGCCCACAGGGGACGACGGGGCATGCAGCCATTGGGGTGGACTGCACTGAGCGGCCCTGGAAGGGCATGGTGAGGGTCACAGAGGTCCTTGAGAATCACTGCGCCATATTGGATGTCAAGGTGGGACAAGAGATACGCGGTGGTTTATTACGTCCTCAGGTACAGACTCAATCCAGTTGCTCTCTGTAACCAGCAAACTCACTTAGCCCCTGCCTGCCATGGGAAAACATATCATACTTGCAGGTACTCCATCATTGTGCATTGAAGAGATGTTACCCAGCTTTTAAGATGAGTTATTTTCATGCAGATTTTAGTTTTTGTAAATTATGTAAGACATGAATCGTTAACTTCATTGTACTCTTTATTCAAGTCAATATGTAAATTTACGGTATTTTTAAAAATTAACTTTCTTATTTCAGGTAATTTTGTTATAAAGTCTTACGTATTCTGTTTAACCCTGGAACGGTACGGTGGGTCGTCCGCGACCCCGAGCGTCAAAAAAAAAAGAGGTTTTTCTCACGTGACTCACCCCCGTGACTGAATTTGTGGGTGATCGACCTGCAGTAGGTGTCTCGCCTACACGCTCTAGTAGTGTCCAGATGTGCATTACTGTAGCTGTACTCCTTCCCCGATTTCTGAGACGTGTCGGGGTCAAGCGCGACCGAGTTTACCCTTCTAAGGTAATTTGCATAATTATCAAAGTTATTACGTATCATGAAATTGTGGTAGAATGGTGCAACTTGTATAGGTTATCAGTTGTGGAAAGTCTTGGTGGATTGTTTGGCTACCATGTGCATGATTTTTTTTTTAGTTAAAATGTCGTTCATCACCACGAGGACCATTTTACCGCGAGTGCCCCTTTTTCATTTTTTTCTCATTTTTTTGCCAAGTCATTTTTCCGTAAGATATTGCCAAATAGTGTCGTAAAACTTTTTCTTTTTTAGTGTTGGAAAGTGTGTCTAGATGATCTGGCTACCCATGCGTGACTTTGTTTTTGTCAGATACGACGTAGTTATTGGTATATTGGGTATTTAACTGCGGTTGCCAATTTCTGTTTTTTTTTCAATATTTGTAAAAATTTACTACGTAGTAAGGAATTGCCGTATATTATTGATTTTTTTTTCATGTTTATGTGTTAGAAAGTGTGCCTTGATGGTTGGGCTAACACGTGCATGTCTTTTTTTTTATCTGAGATGCCGTATATTAGAATGTTGGGCATTTTACCGCGAGTGCCCCTTTTTCATTTTTTTCCATTTTTTTGCCAAGTAATTTTTCCGTAAGATATTGCCAAATAGTGTCGTAAAACTTTTGCTTTTTTAGTGTTGGAAAGTATGTCTAGATCAGTGGTTCTCAACCTTTTACTACCATGCCCCCTCCACAATTATTTTTTTATCGTCACCCCCCCCCCCCCCTTGCATATAAAGATAAATTTCACTTGCAGATTTTATATGAAAAGGAATAAAAAAAGCCTTATGGGTTGTATATTCAATTTACTAAGTAGGAAATAAAGTGAGATAATTGACATTTTCACTTCTACAGGATAACTTCCTTAACTTATTTAGTGAGATACCTGACACTGCTTCTTGGATACCAGATCTTGAATATGAGGTTTAATGTTAGAGAGTGCACAACGTAAATCATCTTCCACATCCAGGCGGTTTCTGTATTTTGTTTTTATAGCAGTGAGCGTAGAAAATGCAGTTTCACACAGGTACGTTGATCCAAATATTGTTAGAACCCGAAGAGCCTGATGTGAGATCAGAGGGTACACAGAATGGTATTTAATCCAGAATGTCTCCAAATCCAAATCGTTGAATTCATCCTTAGCTGTGGAATTAAACTTTAACTCAAGAAACTCCTCTTGAATTTCCTCAGCAACATCAGCGAATTCACACTGAAAAGGATTCCTAATGAATTTCCAGGATTCACGCATGTCATCTATGTCTGGAAAGTATTTCGTGAATTCTGCTTTCAAGCTGCTTAGATGAGTGATTAAAAGGATCTTTAACTCAGGGTCAAGTTTACCATGAGCGAGCCCAGAATTTAAGTTCCTAAAACTGGCTACATTTCCCTGCTGAATTCGACATTTCCAGAGGTCGAGTTTGGCCATGAAAGTTTGAATGGTGTCGTGGTGAGAGATGATGTGGATATTTTTCCCTTGTAGTTTAAGGTTCACTGCATTCAAAGATTCAAAAATATCCACCAAGTAAGCTAGAATTATCTGAAAGCTGTCAGACTTGAATTTGTCATGAAGGGCTGCCTTCTGCTGTGAATCTAGAAATATTATTACTTCTTCTCGTAGCTCATAAAGCCTTTCAAGCATGTTTCCTTTCGATAACCATCGTATGTTTGTGTGAAAAAGCAGGGCTTCATGTTCAGAATCCATATCCTTACACAATAATTTGAAGAGACGACTGTTTAAGGCTCCAGATTTGATGAAATTTACTACCTTTATAGCCACGTTTAGAACATCCCTCATTTCATCAGGCAAAGTTCTGGATGCTAAAGATTCACGGTGAATTATGCAGTGTGTACTTATTACAGAAGGATTTTTTTCTTTCACCTTTGTGATGAACCCAGAACGCAGGCCAACCACGGCTGGGGCTCCATCAGTACACACCCCTATTAGTGAGTCCCAAGAAAGTTTATTTTCCTTAAAAAAGTCTGATGTAACTTTAAAAATGGCTTCTGCTGTTGTACAACTTTCCATGGGGCAACAAAACAAAATTTCCTCCTTTATATTGTTGCCTGACACAAAACGAGCATACATCAAGAACTGAGCACACTGAGCGATATCGGTCGTTTCATCACACTGGATTGCAAAAACAGGCGAGGCTCTTACTAGTTCGAGTGTTTGTTCTTTGATATCTTGAGACAGTTCATGGATCCTTCTCTGGACTGTATCGTTTGACAGGGAAATTTGGGAAAGCTTATTTGCACTATCTTTACCAAGAATGAGTTGAGCTGCACATAGTATACTTGGCTTTATAAGAGTCTCTCCAATGTTATGGCTCTTCTTGCTCTTTGCAATCAACATGGAAATTTCATAAGAAGCCTCAACAACCTTTGATGATTGTTGTCGAAATACCCCGCTGTCATCCATTTTCACTTGCTTCAAGGTGTGTTTTTTTGTTTCAAAGAATGCCTTTGGCTTGTCAACTAGACCAGGATGTGCTGTTTGCAGGTGGCGTTCCAAGCGTGAGGGTCGCATTCCATCATTGCTCAGAGTCTTGTAACATATCACGCACTGTGGGACCTCTGTGTCACCCTTTCGGAGGGACACGAATCCAAAACGAATATAATCTTCGTTATACTTCCGCTTCTTGGCACTCATTGCAACGTAGTTGGAGTGAAACTGGCAAAACGTATCTGCGATCAAGATAATATGCATTTGTAAATTAAGGTATTTTTCACCTCTTAATGATAACCACCACAGTATGATTATCACAGCTACATGATCAATGAGTGAGAAGGACAGAGAAAGAGGGAGAAAGATATATCCAAAAATTTTTGAAAATTTTGAGGCTAAACACGAGATTGGCAGAAAATTGAGACCATATAAGAAATACATCCAGCCTTGGACGTTAAATTAACCTTGAAGGAAAAGAAGAAGGAAAAAAGGAGAGGAAATAACATATATATATATATATATATATATATATATATATATATATATATATATATATATATATATATATATATATATATATATATATATATATATATATATATATATATATATATATAGAGAGAGAGAGAGAGAGAGAGAGAGAGAGAGAGAGAGAGAGAGAGAGAGAGAGAGAGAGAGAGAGAGAGAGAGAGAGAGAGAGAGAGAGATACAAAAATTCATAACTAAATTTTATATATATATATATATATATATATATATATATATATATATATATATATATATATATGTATATATATATATATATATATATATATATATATATATATATATATATATATATATATATATATATATATATATATATATATATATATATCTACACGAATCTCTCTCTCTCTCTCTCTCTCTCTCTCTCTCTCTCTAATACAGCCCTATATATATATATATATATATATATATATATATATATATATATATATATATATATATATATATATATATATATATATATATATATATATATATATATATATATATATATATATATATATATATATATACATGAATCTCTCTCTCTCTCTCTCTCTCTCTCTCTCTCTCTCTCTCTCTCTCTAATACAGCCCTACTCGCTGACTCTACCTCTCTGACTCGGTCACTGATCATATGGTTGAGATACTCATGAAGTGGTGGTTATTAGTACATCTTCTTTTGCAAATAGTAAAATTTGAGACCATTAACCCTTTTACCCCTAGGCTTTTTGGAAATTTCCAACCCTTAACCCCCAAGGGGTTACTTTTTTCCCAGCACATTTTGGTGTATATTTCTTTTAAATTGCTCTAACAGCCTTAATTTTTGTCATAGAGAGGTCAGGTTGGTCTCATTCTCTTGGAAAATGTCTGAATTTTCTCAAAAAATTATCAAAAATATGAAAAAAAATAATTTTTATAGCATTTTTTTGCAAGGACGTACCGGTACGTCCATGGGGGGTAAAGGGATGGCTTTTGTGAAACGTACCAGTACATCCTTTGGGGGTAAAAGGGAACTTATGATTTTTACAATATGAAGGAAAAATAAATAAAACAAATTATACATTTTCAAAATTTTGCAGTAATCTTAGCAACGGTCTCTCAACCTATTTCGGTATATTGATAAACATAGAAACTGATATATTTTTTTTTTCAAATAAAGGACAATAACCCCACCAATGCAGGGCAGCCCATCAACGACACAGGGAAAACAAAACTAGTCAAAAATAATTGATAGGAAAAAAAATTAATCCCCAGAATATATCTCTCCCCTTTTCTTTCATTCACATTCTCACAAACCTGACAATGTTAATGGGTCGATAAGAAACTGAGATAATGTACCTCAACAATTTCGCCTGTAGAAACGGCAAGGAAGAAATGTTCAAATACTTTCGGACATGTGTGGTAAACTGGGAGTGTTGACAGGGACTGTGTTGATAGTGTGTACGGTGGGACTGGGTGTGAGAAACGGATCTCAGAGCTCACCAGTAAGGGACACGTATTATACACGTCCACGACAGGTAATGTACTCTACGGTAGCCTACGTGGTAGGAGAAAGCATGAATTAGTAACGATGATATTACATTATTATATAAAACTTTTACCATTATTATTATTATTATTATTATTATTATTATTATTATATTTTTTACTATAATGTCTTTTTTATTTAACTGATCTAGTCTAAAATAACACAACTTATTTTATTTATCTGAGATGCCGTATATCAGAATGTTTTTAATTTTTCCGCGAGTGCCCCTTTTTATTTGTTTTGTATTTTTTTGCTTAGTCATGTTACCGTAAGGAATTGGCAAGTAGTGTCGCAAAACTATATTTTTTATAGTGTTGGAAAGTGTTTCTAGATGATCTGGCTACCCATGCCTATTTTTTTTAGCCAGATATAGCGTATATATAGGTATGTGTTCGATTTTCCTGTGATTGCCATTTTTTCGTTTTTTCCCATTTCTTTCAAAATTACTACGTACTAAGGAACTATCACAGAGTAATGATTCATTTAGATGTTTATTTGTCGGAAAATGTGCCTTGATGGTTTGCCTAGCACGTGGCTGAATTTTTTTTTTCTGAAATGCGTAAAAATAAAATGTTGGCCATTTTTCCGCGAGTGCCCCTTTTTATTTGTTTTTCATTTTTTTACTTAGTCATGTTACCGTAAGGAATTGGCAAGAAGTGTCGCAAAACTTATATTTTTATAGTGTTGGAAAGTGTTTCTAGATGATCTGGCTACCCATGCCTATCTTTTTTTTAGCCAGATATGGCGTATATATAGGTATGTGTTCGATTTCCCTGTGATTGCCATTTTTTCGTTTTTTCCCATTTCTTTCAAAATTACTACGTACTAAGGAACTATCACAGAATAATGATTCATTTATATGTTTATTTGTCGGAAAATGTGCCTTGATGGTTTGCCTAGCACGTGGCTGAAAATTTTTTTTTTTCTGAAATGCCGTATATTAGAATGGCCATTTTTCCGCGAGTGCCCCTTTTTATTTGTTTTGCACTTTTTTGCTTAGTCATGTTACCGTAAGGAATTGACAAGTAGTGTCGCAAAACTTATAATTTTATAGTATTAGAAAGTGTTTCTAAATGATTTGGCTACCCATGCCTATCTTTTTTTTTAGCCAGATATGGCGTATATATAGGTATGTGTTCGATTTTCCTGTGATTGCCATTTTTTCGTTTTTTCCCATTTCTTTCAAAATTACTACGTACTAAGGAACTATCACAGAGTAATGATTCATTTAGATGTTTATTTGTAGGAAAATGTGCCTTGATGGTTTGCCTAGCACGTGGCTGAATTTTTTTTTTCTGAAATGCCGTATATTAGAATGTTAACCATTTTTCCGCGAGTGCCCCTTTTTATTTGTTTTGCATTTTTTTTTGCTTAGTCATGTTACCGTAAGGAATTGGCAAGTAGTGCCTATCTTTTTTTTTAGCCAGATATGGCGTATATATAGGTATGTGTTCGATTTTCCTGTGATTGCCATTTTTTCGTTTTTTCCCATTTCTTTCAAAATTACTACGTACTAAGGAACTATCACAGAGTAATGATTCATTTAGATGTTTATTTGTCGGAAAATGTGCCTTGATGGTTTGCCTAGTACATGGCTGAAATTTTTTTTCTGAAATGCCGTATATTAGAATGTTGGCCATTTTTCCGCGAGTGCCCCTTTTTATTTGTTTTGCATTTTTTTGCTTAGTCATGTTACCGTAAGGAATTGGCAAGTAGTGTCGCAAAACTTGTATTTTTATAGTGTTGGAAAGTGTTTCTAGATGATCTGGCTACCAATGCGTAACTTTATTTTTAGCTAGATATGGTGTATATATAGGTATGTGTTCGATTTTCCTGTGATTGCCATTTTTTCGTTTTTTCCCATTTCTTTCAAAATTACTACGTACTAAGGAACTATCACAGAGTAATGATTCATTTAGATGTTTATTTGTCGGAAAATGTGCCTTGATGGTTTGCCTAGCACGTGGCTGAATTTTTTTTTTCTGAAATGCCGTATATTAGAATGTTAACCATTTTTCCACGAGTGCCCCTTTTTATTTGTTTTGCATTTTTTTTTGCTTAGTCATGTTACCGTAAGAAATTGGCAAGTAGTGCCTATCTTTTTTTTTTAGCCAGATATGGCGTATATATAGGTATGTGTTCGATTTTCCGGTGATTGCCATTTTTTCGTTTTTTCCCATTTCTTTCAAAATTACTACGTACTAAGGAATTATCACAGAGTAATGATTCATTTAGATGTTTATTTGTCGGAAATTGTGCCTTGATGGTTTGCCTAGTACATGGCTGAATTTTTTTTTTTCTGAAATGCTGTATATTAGAATGTTGGCTATTTTTCCGCGAGTGCCCCTTTTTATTTGTTTTGCATTTTTTTGCTTAGTCATGTTACCGTAAGGAATTGGCAAGTAGTGTCGCAAAACTTGTATTTTTATAGCGTTGGAAAGTGTTTCTAGATGATCTGGCTACCAATGCCTACCTTTATTTTTAGCCAGATATGGCGTATATATAGGTATGTGTTCGTTTTTCCTGCGATTGCCACTTTTTCGTTTTTTCCCATTTCTTTCAAAATTACTACGTACTAAGGAACTATCACAGAGTAATGATTCCTCTAGATGTTTATTTGTCGGAAAATTTTATTTACTTCTTTTTTGATCGAATATCATCAAATTTTTTTAGCTAAAATATTATATTGTTTTACATTTTTTTTTTCGATTTTATTTCCCTTCAAAAATTTTTTTTGGGGTCAGAATTTTAATTTTATAGTCGTAAAATAATCGACAATTATCCAGCAACCCACCATACAATTTTTATGCATATCCAAGAATAATTAGATTAGTAAATAACACCTTGAAATTGACATACCCTTCCTACATTTCAAGTGGCAGATTAGGGAGTCTGAGTCAGTGGGGTTGGCGGCCATTTTGTGGACATATCCGAAGTGTAAGTTGCCCAATCTATATATATTCTTGTTCCCTATAGAATTTGTGATATTTTGGTATATTTTTACCTGCATAAATATCATATTATATATTAAAATTATGTATTTTTTTACGAAATTTCTAAGTACTCAAAAAATTACCTTTAGATATGGCCCCTGATATAAATGTAATTTACAAAATAATGAAGATTTTTTTACATATTTCTATTTTGGGATAACATATGTTTATACCCTAAAAAAAATTAGCCACTTCCTATTTCATTTGGGTACCCCAAAAAATTCATGAAATTTGGACAAATTTTTTTGGCCAAAAAAAGTTACCCTTTTTTTCTCATTTCAGATCTTCACCTCCATGGGTCTGACTTCATCCAAAATACATCAAGATGTGTCCTAAACATTCAAGAATCAATTCCTAAAAGGATTTGTGTATATATGTATAAACTTTTTTTTATGAATTTTTATGTAAGGTCTTTTTTTTTACTTAATTTTTAAAAATATTTATAATAAATAGTTTTTCTGCAGATGAGTAGTATTTATCTTTACAGTTGTTTTAAGCATTTATTGAAGTTTTTTTTTGGCAAAAGAAAAAAGGAGGTTACTGCAAAAACTGATTTTTCAAAAAAAATTTTTGGCGTCGGGGTCGCGCGCGTCCGAGTATACCCTTAAAGGGGTGTCCGAGGAGCGTACCTATTCAGGGTTAAAAGTGTTATGTGACCATACAAGATAGGAACAAGAGCTTATGTAATGTTATTTTATAATTCTATGAGTTTTTGCATCATGTTTGTAAGAGAATATGCAATATGCCACATGCTTTGGAAAATTAACGAAAAACCTAATGATAGGAGGTTATCTTCTTTTTTATTTTGAGGACAAAGGGTGGGCGCAGCTAGCTGACAGAGAGTCGTCTCGCTGTGCATGATAGTTGCCTATGAAACCCAGGATTCGTCTCCCTGTTGCGTAAGTGTTCGAGAGAGCAATACTTGGTAAATCTGATGCCTTGCCCAGGCCCCCATGCTTCCAGAACTCACTTTCCTGGAACATTCTGGAAGTAGCCAAGTTTCCTATAAAGGTGACCCCAGGGTTGCATACATAGACAGATAGAGATTTCCCGACTTAAAACCGCCATTTCTCTCTCTCTCTCTCTCTCTCTCTCTCTCTCTCTCTCTCTCTCTCTCTCTCTCTCTCTCTCTCTTGCGTACCATTATGTGAATCCTCTTCTGAGAATAGATCCTCCGAGTTCATCACTCCTTTGGTTTCTCTGTCTCCTTCTGCAGCCACTTCCTACATCATATTCCTAGTCGTCACACAACTATGAAACAGATACAGGTAGTCTTATTCAAGTTCAGTCGTAGGCCTATACTTCAATGGTTTCTTAGTTACATTGGGACAAGGCATAAATGGCACTCCATCATACTCATTACCCAGCAGGACTTCTACTCCTTCGACAGCGAATGAATACTTTACTGCAAAATCAAAAAGACCTGTCACCAACTTGCATGACATTTTCAAATGGTAAATAGGGGTAACCTCCTCACCTCTATCCCTTTCAAAATACCCTAATCTCCTGTGAGAGACTGTTCTACCAACGGGTGTACACCTCATGTCACTAAACTATGAGTACAACCTGTGTCACGCAGTATTTTGACAGGGGTCTGCTTGGTTCCATCCATAGCAGCTAACATACCTTCATAAATATACGGTTTAAAGACATGGGTTGTCATGTTCATTGTATAAACATTATTTTCCTCATCATCCTTTCCTATTTTTTTGTTTGTCTATGCATTCTTTGAAGTTGAATTATCCTTAACCTCTTGGGCGACTGCTTTCAGTTGGTTCGACTATCCTTCCTTATTAATATGGTCTTTTTGGCCACACTCATAACAGATAATATTAATCTTCTGCACATTTTTCACAGCACCCGAAGGAGGACGATTCAACAATTGTTGCAGTGGTACTATCGTATTGAACTAGTTCACATAGTCTTTACTGAGCTAGTTTTCATGGTTCGGCACATATTTAACACTTGGTTGGAATGACAGTTGAAACTTCATACCCCAGAGGGTTTATTACTGATAATATGATAATCTCCACTCAGCAAAGCAGCTTTATCCACTTTCTTCACCTCCCTTTCTCTTAAGTATGTTTGAATATGTTCAAGAATTCCTAGTAAATATTGTTAAAGCACTATCAATTTTTCTAAATCATGTATATCTCTCACTTTAGCAGCCTCTATCCATCTATTAATACATCGTTGTACCTTATGAACATATTCTAGAAAAGTGATTTTCTCACTCTTCCACAAACTTCTGAATCTCTCATTATAATATTAAGGGGTCATATGATACACTTGTAGCACGCTCCTTTCAACTTCTTGATACTCCTTTTTCTGGTCCTGAAACAAGGCAAGATAAACACGGTGTCTTTTTCCAAAGAAGACATTCAGCAATAACACATAGCATTTATCTTTTAGTCATTTCATCGACGATGTGACGGTTTCAAAATCATCGAAGAATTTGTTGGGAGTATCTGTAAATTTTTCAACTACCCTTTGGGTATTCGTCACATTAAACATGGGATCGTGCAAAGCAGGGGTCATCTCTGTCTGTGCTGCGACCTTAAAGGATCATTCAACAGTTCCAATTCCCTCCTCTCTCTCTCTCTCTCTCTCTCTCTCTCTCTCTCTCTCTCTCTCTCTCTCTCTCTCTCTCCTTCCCGTCTTGCAATTTTTCTTACTTTTGTTCCCCTTGCATATCTGGTAATTTCTCCAGCCTCTCCTTTCTCTTTTTGTTTCATTTGACTTGTAGGTCTGGCAATTTCTCTGGCTTCTTTTCTCTCTCTCATCTCCTCTTGCAATTTCCCTATCTTTTTTTCTCTCTCTCTTCTGCCATCATTTTCTAATTAATCAAATTCTCTTGCTCTAAAATTCATAGAATCTCAGCCTTTATATTCCTATCTGCTTTCATTCCTTTGGTTCTTAGTTCATTTGATACTTGCTCAGCTACAAATTCTGCTTCAGCTTTTTTTCAATTGCTGGTAAGCTGCTACAAAATTTTGTTCCGATAATTTTTCCGAGTTTATCAACGTTTCTAAGGCTAGACACTTGATTTTGGCTTTAATAGTTCCACTCGTTGCCTGGCCATCACAGGCCATTAAGATAGAGACTCACTGACCTTTATGTACATTAGCTTCTGACAATTCCTGACCAATTGAGTTTGCCAAAAGCGCTTATACATTTAGTTGAGTCTTCTTGTACTTTACAAAAATTATACCTCTCCAAAATATATATTTTAACCATACATAGAATCCTATCAGCACTAAACTGTGCATACCTTTAATGAAGCACCGCCCTCTTATCACTAGTATTTAAAACAGAGTCGTTCGATCCCTAGGATCTGAACACCAAAAATATATATTATGGTTAGCAAATTTCGCAAATTCCTGAGCTCTAAAACTCACCTTCTTATATTACACAAGTCTGTTACACACTAAAAATAATACCTGAGCTCAGAGAATATGCATAACTCCCAAATAGATATATATATGAACACTGAATATCCAAAAGTCTCTTACGTTACACTCCAAAGCAAACTGGGTGACTATTTTACTTGAACTATTCTAAACCAACCTCTTACTTCGCTTCTTAGTTACGAATTACGAGCAAATCACTGACAGGAAACATTGGTGATTGAAATGATAAAAACTATACAAAAAATTAATATATTTTATAAAAAGTTAACAATAATTCAGAAAATATTAACACCAAAAATAATTTACTTGTTTCACCGGAAGTAATTTCTAAGAATATTAAATTTCGATAATTAATGAAAAGAGTTCACACTTTAACACTAATGATTGAACACAACAACAAAAATTACATATATGTAAAAGTTACACTTACGTCTTTTGGTTCACAATAAGATTCAGAACAGTTAAGCAAAATGTTTTAATGTAATTCACTGTTTAGACTAAATCTCACAAGACCAGTTACAGAAATTTATGTTAAAGTACTTATATTTACACACTACAGTTGAATTAAAATAAAATTAAAAAAATCCACAACGTTACAACACTATAAACGATATGCGTTGGGTAAAAAACTTATTCACGTTTGAGACGACTCACACTTAAGACGAGAGAGGGAAGGCGGACTTTGGCTCTTTCAAAGGTATAGACTGGGTCTCTTCTGCTTCTTTTGCATTCCTAGGGTCTACATGTTTTGCCCTAATACTTCTAAAATTTTCTTATAGATCATTCTCGTAGCGTGCTGACCATGGTCTAGAGGTGTAAGATTGCCAACGTAGTAAATTGAAAGGGGTACTTACCTTTCTTGCAAGGCAAGCCTCTTTCTGCTAACTCTGCCCACCTACAACTTGTGACTATAAAAAGAAATAAGGAGTAAATTTGATATCAAAAATTTCCATGCACATTTTAACCACGTGCAAACACAAACATGATTTACTCCTAAGTGCTTAATCCTCATGTGGTTCATACAGCATACCGAAACAAATTTACATAAGACTTTGTAACAAAACTGTGTGAAATAAAAGGTAATTCATAAAAATTACATTAATTTATATATACTGAATTGAGTGAAAATAAAATTAAATGAATGATGAAGGTCTTAGGTCATTTACAAAATAACCTAAACCTACATGAGTGGTACTCACCTTACAAGCTGCTATACATCTCTTAAATATAAATATGTAATACATGAATAAAATACATTTCAATGCCAGACCAGCCTCGTAAGAATATATATATATATATATATATATATATATATATATATATATATATATATATATATATATATATATATATATATATATATATATATATATATATATATGGTCACCTAAAAATCTATTTTTGTGATGTTAGTGAACATTTATTATGACATAGGAGAAAATAAGAGCTATAAACAAAATACTGAACTTTTTATTAGCCATATGTGATATAACATTCAATTAGGCTATTGTTTATTCTGATTGCTAAATTTTTCAGTCATATTAGTATATCACTGTCTATGTTTACCAATATCAACAAATTTTATTTTGCATTTTTATTTCCCCATATGACTAAAGAGGTATTTGTAAGCTGGCAAATCTGCATTCAGTTGGTACATATTGCTAATAATTTGTATGTCTAAAATAGTCGTTCTTATAGATAATTTTCTTTCTCTTATTTCCACAAACACACTGACACAAAACTTTACGTGCTTGCTTATGCATGTAGGTTATCAAGCAGAAATTATACATTAAACAAAATCTCTGAATAGTCACACAAGATATTATATCCATAGCAGCTACATCATTTATTGCACTCTCTGTCACCTATGTGGGTATTATTTTCACATTCTAGTGTTTGAGGTACTTTCTAAATCAATTTAAACTATGCATGAAGGGAGATATAATAGATGCCTTTATGTTTGTAACAGTTAATGGCAGTTAATGACGATAATGAAAACTATTTTGCTTATACTGACTGCCATTATGAATGTTCAGAAGAAGAATTTTATTTTCAGTTAATAATTATTAGGAAAAGTTGGGAATTGCTTCAAGTCCTATCCATGGTTATAATCTTCTATGTTTTTTTTTTTTTTTTTTTTTTTTTTTTTTTAAGATTCCTGTAGAGAGAGGGGTTCCTCTGCTGTATGGGACCGGAAAAGCAGCCATCAAAATGAGGTCAGAGTTTGAATAATTTGTATGCAAAGGATTATAAAACTAGGAAATTTGTTTGAGTAAGATCTCATTAATAATATTACATGTATCAAAATAATAATTTCTTGGAAAATAAGTTTCTTGAATCTTAATGTGAATACTCTTGGTCAATTTTGAAAACAGGGGGATATTGTTTATGATAACTACTAATATAGCAAATTTGTTTATTCATAATTATCACTAGTAGTGATAGCAGTGGTAATAGCCGTAATAGTAGTACCACTGGCAGTAGTATTAGTTGAAGAAGTAGTAGCAGTGGAAGAAGCTCTTTAGTAATAAGACATTACTAATAGCTATAACTAATTTCATCATAAGTAATAATATCATTGTAGTTATCGTTAATACTATCATCATCATCCTCATCATCATCATCATCATTGATATCATTATTTATATCACTATTATAATTGCTAAAATTGAATATGGACACATGCACGTATAACCTTCCCTTGCTAAATCACTCTTGTTAACTTGGAAATTTTCATAAAGAAGGGATTTTAACAATTTAGATTGAGTTAGCTTATATCATGAAAGAAGTACGAAATTACTTTGCCTGCTTTTTCTGTACTGTATAGTACAGAAAAATAGTTGAGTTACAGTACAAAATTAGGGTATGATATTTTAAGCTAGTAAGAAGTACAGAAACCCTTTTATACCGTGCTATACTACCAGCCTTGGTTGCAAAGGGCCACTTCTTTAAGGGGACTCCACTTCAGTTCTTTTGGTTTGACCCTAGTGGAGACATAGAGGGGAGCAGATTGTATGTGAGGAATAGCAGGAAATGGTGATGCTAGTGGATCATGCCCAGAAATTACTGCAGTATCTTAACGCTCGAGGTCGTGATAAGTTCTGAATGGCTGCTACCTACTCAGGGAGCGGGTGGACTCCATCTGGATTCATGCCATACCTTAAGAACAATACTTCGTGGGCACCGCTAAAGATATGCTTGTCGTAACGGGCTACAAGGCCGTTCTGTTGTAGGTGGTCGAGCACAATGTGTAGGTGACAGAGGTGTACTTATTTGAAGAAGATAACACAAATTTGTCATCTCCGTAACATACACAGAATTGTATGTACCCAAAGATGCCATCATTGCGGCGTTGAAAAGTGGCCCCAGCATTACCAAGGCCAAAACAAAAGTATATGAATGTGTATGTACTGAAGGGGGTGGTGACGCATTCTTGGGGATGTCATATGGATTCATGGGCACCTTATAATGCCTGTTCAGTAGGCTGAGTGTAGAGAAAACCTCCACTTTATGCAAGTGAAGCAGGGAGCCATCAATGTTCAGGACAATGTGTAAACAGGGCAACAATGGGCTTGAGGCCTTTTGGAAAAAGCACATATCTTCCCTTTTGGTAAACTTTTATTTAGTGGCTGCTAAATGATTTGGTACCATACTCCTTAATACGGGAATGCTGGGTGCCCTGTTGTCTTGATACGGCGATAAAAATTCATCTTGGCGAGCACTATTGGCGTTTGGCAAAGTTCTTTACGGAAGACTTACAGGTAAGATGTGAGGAGGTGGGCGTAGGCATCTATGGGTATGCTGATGTAGAAAGTGAGGCTGGAGGTAGCTACTTGACTAACTGTCAGTGAGCAACATCAACAAGGAGGTGGAAATGTGAGGAAACTCGCTCTAAGGACTGGCAACATGACGTCAACACCGAGAAATTTCCAAAGATATTTGCCACTTTTATATAATAGTGTGAGGTTCTCATAACCATGGGTGTGGGATCGCAGATCCATTGACAGCTACCTGGCTGATATCGGCATGCATAGAGAGACTCTGTTATGTCCTGGAAGGTGGCATTGGTAAAAGAGAATGTCAAGCACACGTGTCTACCCAAAAAAAGGTATAAGCCTGTAAATATATCATATAAAATGAAAAGATTAGTTACAGAGGAGGCTACCACTACAAGCAATATCCTATTTACATGATTTTTGGTCACTGATAGTAGTTCTCACATTTTTCCGCTGTAAGCCCTGAATCTGATATAGTAGCAGCATAACTAAGGCCGATGGGACGTGAATGAGTGGTGGCACATGTGTGTGGCTGGTATCCTTGTTACTGCTCCAGTATGTCACTAGGGGTAGTGTTTGAGTCCTACTGCATTCCCGTCAGCTTTGGTTGATGTTGAATAGTTGTCATCTTCATAATGAGTAGATGGATTGATGGTGGTCGTAAAGGTGGTGAACTGACTGTATATGAAAAATGTCCTTGGTCATCAGGTCCTTCATGGGCCAAATATCAACATCTGGTAAGGCAGAGCATACGGGTTCTAAGTAACCGTCGAACCCAAAGGATACTAAGTAGGGTCATCTCCTGAGCAGAGCAGTCGGCAGCCTGTTGTAGGCTATCGATACTGGTCATTTCCCTAAGTGCCAGCAACGCCCTTAGGTCCCCCCCCCCCACCCAATGGTATTGAAAGAGCTGAAAAGCTTGACTGCATGAGCAGCTTGCAATGATGAGTACTGCTTCAGGAGGTATGTTTTGAGGTACCCTACTGTATTGGGGGGTCCCATTGCTTGCAAAGCAAATTGGAGAATTCCTAGAAAGTATACTAGGTTATTGCAGTGAGAATATAGCCTTCTTTTGTGGTTGAGTGAATCATGCCTATGATGCGAAAAGGACTTCGGCATGCTGGATCCAGGTGATCACTCTTTGGCTGGCAAAGGGCAGCAGTTTCATTGAGGCGGTGTGTGATGAAAAGTCAGGTTAGATGGACGAAATTTTAAGATAAGCAGTGAGTGGGGAGGCAGGAAGCAGCTAGTCCCTTCACGGTCACAAATGTGCCAGTGGGCCGTTAGATTATGACTGAGAGGCAAGGTGAATACAACTAAACTTTATTAAACAGACAAAGATCTTATATTTCAGGACTTGTCTGCAAGAATCTTGCAGAAATTCCAACCAAATAAAACATGAGCTAGCATGCTTGCACTGGTTGGTCTATTATCAGTTCATGGAAGAGCCAGTGATAAGATAAGAAATCAGAATTGTTATATTATAAGATTGTATGAAACACGCTTGGTTCACGTTCATTATTATTATTATTATTTTTTTTTTTTTTTTTTTTAAACTTTAGTGTTTACGAATATCCTGGGTTTTTAGTTTGTTTATTGCTTTGAATAATACTGGTAATTCTAGTTCATCTCTCTTGGATTATACCCTCATTTAAAATCTGTTCTTGGTCTTTTTTATAGTTTTCCCTGGATAATTTTTAGGAACTTTTTCACTTTTCCCTTTTGTTTATTCCAACAAAAATTAACTTGATTAAATATTCATTTCTTCTTCA
>NC_090734.1:83264950-83266930 GCF_036898095.1 Palaemon carinicauda
ATAGAGAAGGTGAGCGATTATTAGATTTTTGGCACCAAATGGTCTTTCACAAATGAATAGTTACTATTAATATAAAGAGAATCATAAGTGGACATAGTACAGATAGAATTCTGCTGCAATTATACTGACAGATCAATTATAGATCTAGTATTGACTAATAATCAAAATTTCTTTAAAGACGTAAAGAGTATTCCTTCTGTATCGTGTGATCCAGATCACAGACTAGTACTTGTAAAGTTAAAGCTAAGAAAGCCAACAGTTAGAAGAGCCCAGGCTATAACAAGATTTTTAGCTGAAAAATTGAAGGAAGAAGAATGACTGGGTAATTATAAACAAGTAATTGAACCTGCTAAATATGACTGGGAGGATACATGCAATATAAATGATAATTGGTTATATTTTAAGAATGTCGAAAAGGAACAGCAATAGATATTATTTTGTGCAAAACCTTTTATGGAAGAAGACATAAATAAGCAGCTTGGTGGACTGAAGAACTACAGTTGGCTGTTAAAGAAAATAGGAAAAGATTAGAAAATGGATAAAGATACGCCACGCCGAAGACAGAGACAATTATAACATAGCAAGGCAGGAGGTTGAAGGGGTAAAGCGAATTGCTGAGCAAGAATCATTTGAACAAATAAGAAATTATATGGAAAATTATTTTGATTGCACCAAGAAGCTCATATACCATATGGCCAAAAATACAGAAAAAATCACAACCCCCATTGTTTGCAATGAAAGATGAGACCGGAGAAAAATTACTTACTGAGCCAAGGGACATGAGCTTAGGTGTGGGAATCATTTGAACATCTCATTAACCCATTAGGTTAAGATGTTGAAGAATTTGAAATTAACTACCAAGTGAATGATGGTGATAAGCCTGAATTAATGATATATGAACTAAATAATCCTCTGAATAAGATGAAAATTAGTTAAGCTCCGGGAGATGGCATACCTGTTGAATTGGTAAAGAATTTTGGAGAGCAGGTACTTTTAGGTTCCTGGAACTTTGTATTGGTTTTTGGAATGGAGGGAGAAATCCAGTTGACTTGGGACTTGATATTATATGTCCTATATATGAAAAAAAAAAGAAAAAAGAAAAGAGGACAACATAAACTGCTGAAATTATAGAGGTATATCCTTGACCCCACATGCCCTAAATGTTTATGAAAGAATGCTGTAAAGTAGACTTAGACAATGGGTGGAACAAAAACTGGGAGGGTGGCAGTACGGATTCAGACACAATCATGGAAATAATTACTTAACATTTGCCCTGAAAAATTATTATTGAAAAGACTTGTGAGTGGGACAAAAAGAAATCTGTGGTTTTCATTAACCTTGAAAAATCTTTGTCAAATTATCTAGGAGAAAATTATGGGATGTACGAGAAGATGGTTATTACAATCCATCCCTTATATTAAAAAAGATTTATACATTGTACATACCACAAGACAAGATGCCGAGTGAACACTCAGGGAGTTTGACATGATTCATTCTCGGTTGAGTCTGGTGTATGGCAGGGAAGTGTGTTGTCTCCGCTATTATTTTTAATATAAATGGATAAGTGCATACGTATAATACATGAAGAATATGAGAGAACAATTACTCTAGCTTACGCGGATGATAAAGCTGTAATAGCTGATACCTAAAAAGACCTTCAGACATCGTTGATAAAATGTAAAAATGTTTTAACAACAAAAGGGATGAAAATCAATAAGAAAAAAAAAAAAAAAAAAAAAAACTGAAGTAATGGTAGTGACAATAACACCGGATGAAATTGAAACCTATTGGCAGACCTTACATTGAAACCATGCAGACAGTTTGAATATCTTAGAGTAATGTTTAGCGAAGCAAACGACTCGAAAATAGAAAAAGACCACCGAATAACAAAATTTTATATTAACTTGAAAATACTATACCCACTTTTGAAAGACCGTTATATACTTAGAAGAGTAAAAATGCCTATATACATCAATATTG
>NC_090734.1:83269930-83289930 GCF_036898095.1 Palaemon carinicauda
CCCTTAAGATACGATGGTGTTCATCAAAGTTTTTTTTTTGTTTTTTTTTTTTTTGATAATAGTATAAAAGAGTAACTCTGTATTACCTATTTATTTAAAGAAAAGAAATACAATGGATTAATATATTTGAATATGGAAAATGTATATAAAGAAAATAACATATAATGACAGGCCTCTTTGGTCCAAATATTAAGGATATAATTTTTTTTTTCCACTGACTGGTAAAGTGAGAATAAAACCGGAAAAAATATACTCAAATCAAACATTATTCGCGGAAACTTGATAAGAAAAAAATAGTGGTAATTACACTAAGTTAGTGACATTCATTGACACTTCATTTACATTGACCTTATCTTAAAAACTAGAGAGAGAAGCGAAATTGACGGAAAGCCAAACTCACCACCAGTAGTTAGCGGTCTAAGACTGAATGTCTATACTCCGCCTTGCAAAATTTTTGTACTGAAGAAAGCCAATATCCGGGGCTAAATATCCGTAAATTCATGCCATATATTATCATTCCTCTGTTTTTAAAGCGACGCTATAATTATAGTTGTTATGTTAGTAAAATATGTAATGATGCTTATATTTACTTAAATTGCTGGGTTACATTAGGTAAACAATATAAAGTACAAAACATATTAAAATCGTAATTTCGGAAGCCATTGCTTTCCATTCTCATTGTCAAACGCATAGATTAGAAAACAGGACATTTCGATAAGATATTCATTATACAGAATACTTAAAGAAGTGAGAGAGAGAGAGAGAGAGAGAGAGAGAGAGAGAGAGAGAGAGAGAGAGAGAGAGAGGAGAGAGAGAGAGAGAGAGAGTAAATCCTAGCAGCGTGGTTATACGATTTTTATTCCGAGCTGATAGTGGCAGTATTATCGTCTGTGACAAAAGTAGAATGATGCTCAGTAAACAAAGGGAATTATCTAAGGTAGAGATTGGGAGAAACCTATATTTATTGGCCACCAGAAATAACGAGCTAACGTCAGCATCTTCTTTCTGGAGAAGAGGAGGAAAGTCTTACATATAGTGATGATCCTTAAATAGGTCTAAACAAAAGAACCTTTGGTGAAAAAATAAGCATTAATATGGCATCAAAAGGGTCCCATAACAGTGACAATTGTATGAATAAAATATATATTAAAAGTCAACATTAGCATGTGTACATTCAATAGCTTTCGTCGTTAAGGTCGAGTGTTGCTTACAGTCTGAAATTTGTTATAATTACAAAAATACATAAAGTTGACATTTACAGAGAAATTAACAATGTTGATTGAAGTTCGATGACAGTTACTATCTCACTTCGTGGAAGAAAGAGAGAGAGAACATTCATCTTTATTTGTATGTGCCCTTTTTTATTTTTTTGCAACATCCCTAGTGATTCTTAAGTAGGTGTTGATGTCAGCAGAGTAAAGGAGGGAGGGGGGATGGTGGCAGGGGTTGGTAAGTTTTGGTGGGCTATGAGGATATAGCTCCCCCTCCCCCCTCTCTTTTTTTTTTTTTTTTTTTTTTGCAGAAAATTCCCTTTCCGACCTTTCACTTCAAAAAATGATTAATAGATGTTAAACCATAGATTTAGTAACTCAGGAAAGATTCAAAGATTTTGAATTGCATACACTCAGTAAGTAATGATAAATTATGACTACGATTATCTAGTAAAAGTTTTAACGTCAGCTTACTGATATCTTAAAAGCTTTTATCCCCGCTAGATGAAACCTTGCTTGCCTCCTTGCTCAAACGTTTTAGTATCATTTTGGGAATATGATATTGTATGTTAATTCTAAAAGCTTTCTCATAATGACTTTGCGATTTGTTCATCGCAAACAATAAATGATATACAGGCATAATTTATGGATTTAGAGATCATTATCTGACACCGATTTTAGACGTTATTTCTACATGGCTTGAATGTTCATGTATTTTCCATGTGTCATCGACAATATTATATAATTCTAAGCTCCGAAGTATACTAAATATTAACCAGTAAAAATGAATGTAATGATTTAAAGGATACTGAGTGAACCAAACGCTGTATTTCATCAATTATACATTTAGAAATAATTAAATAGTAAATAGTTTCGCAAATATTTTTTCAAATTGATAATTTTAAAATCCAAGAACATTTATACGGTAGTATCTCAATGTCCATACTTTCTTAATATAATATGATTTCAGTTCGATTTCAAATAATTAGCAAGACTGGACACTTGATACTCTCTCTCTCCTTCGATATCCAATCTTCTTAATTATATTTTAAGGACAAATTTGAAGACGTCTCTCTCTCTCTCTCTCTCTCTCTCTCTCTCCTCTCTCTCTCTCTCTCTCCTCTCTCTCCTCTCTCTCTCTCTCTCGTTATAAAATTTCTAACAATACCGTTCTAATATTTCTATAATCCTTTTTTGACAAAGTTAGAGAATTATACAGATTTGTTTCTCGTTAAACTAATGTCTTCACAACTTACCATTTTATAAACTTCAATATATATTGCATTTCTAGTGTCATTACTAGTATAAGCCTTGAATAATTTTGATAACGAGTTAGAGATACTATCTATATCTATGAGTGTAAAGTATAACACGTATCAAAATTGAATAAAAAGTTTAGGTGGTTATGGGTATTAAAAATACTCATAGTGGAAGGAATGTGTAGACGTAATTATGATAAATGTTCAACTTTCTGATTGGAATTTTATTAAATTTTATTGTCAAATATGAAATGGTTCGACCTATAACATTATCAATTCCAATGAAATATTCATCTCTTAAAACTGTACCTCTAATACATGATACCAATTTATAATTAAATCAATTATGATGTAATTTAATAAGCATACTAATTTGTAGATTTTCCAGTAATACTTGAATACACAAAATATAAAAATTCAACAGTCTTTCCCCTTAAATGAAAAAGTGAATTACCAGAGTAATTACAATGTATAATAACCATAATACTTAGTTTTCCTCTCAATTATCATACAAGTCGTTTCATTTGTAAAGCTACAGTACGTTCTCCGAGTTAACTGACTGTCAAGCAAATGAAGGCAAGAAAGCAAGAACGTTTTTTTTTTCTCTCTGAAGTATTGAAATACAAATTCAGTTTCCAAATATATTCACGCTGAGATCTATGCAGTGGAATTGAGAATGCAGATTTTGGTTTTTCTTCAAATTGAGTAATTGATTTTCGTAAATTTGACAGGGGCGTTGCCATCTCTCGCAGGGGTATTGGAGATGTATAGAGGAGAGAGAGAGAGAGAGAGAGAGGAGAGAGAGAGAGAGAGAGAGAGAGAGAGAGAGAGAGAGAGAGAGAGAGTTGAAATCTGGATGAACCCATTCCCCCCTTCCATCACCCCCCCTCTCTCTCTCTCTCTCTCTCTCTCTCTCTCTCTCTCTCTCTCTCTCTCTCTCTCTCTCTCTCTCTTTATATATATATATATATATATATATATATATATATATATATATAATATATATATATATATATACATATATATATATATATATATATATATATATATATAATATATATATATATATATATATATATATATATATATAGATATATATATATATATATATATATATATATATATATATATATATATATATTATATATATAAATAAATAAACATATATATATATCTATATATATATATATATATATATATATATATATATATATATATATATATATATATATATATATATAGCTTGAAACATGAAGTATGGCCCAGTAGTTACTGGTGAGACGTGGGACCACTATGCCTTAAGAATTTTATCCAAATCTGAAATTTATTTTCCAAAACCTTACAAACAAAATGTGATAAAGAATAATGACTCAATATGCCCCCCTTTTTTTTATTCAAGATAAATTTAAATCCTTAATTGATATTTACTATTAAACCAAAAATAGAGCTACATGCTATCATATCGTATTTATTTGAATACCGAAAATGATTTTATGATTGAAAAATCTCATCCCCCTCTTCTTACCATGATCATTTCTTTTCACTCTACTTAATAAATCTAATGCCAGTTTATCTTAACTTTAGGGACACGCAGAGGTAAAAAATAACTCTTTAATGACTATGATTTCATTTGAAAAAAAAAATAAATAAAAGAATAAGTAGAAATCTTAGGCCACTAGCAGGTGTTAAGTTCCACAAATCTCAGACCATTAAAATAACCCATTAAAATAACGTCGGCTTTCCGGAAGAGCTAAATCTGGTAAAATAGAAACCCTTTGTAATAAAGATATATATATATATATATATATATATATATATATATATATATATATATATATATATATATATATATATATACATATATATATATATATATATATATATATATATATATATATATATATATATGTATATATATATATATATATATATATATATATATATATATATATATATATATATATATTATATATATATACCCACACGAACACACATATGTATATATATATATATATATATATATATATATATATATATATATATATATATATATAAATATTTATATATATGTATATATATATATATATATATATATATATATATATATATATATATATATATATATATATATATATATATATATATATATATATATATATAAATATTTATATATATATATATATATATATATATATATATATATATTTATATATATATATATATATATATGTATATATATATGTATGTATTATATATATATATATATATATATATATATATATATATATATATATACATATATATATGTATATATATATATATATATATATATATATATATATATATATATATATATATATATATATATATATATATATACATATATATATATGTATATATATATATATATATATATATATATATATATATATATATATATATATATATATATATATATATATAAAAATTGTTTATATATATATACATATATATAAAATTGTTTATATATATATAAACATTTATATATAAATATATATATATATATATATATATATATATATATATATATATATATATATATATATATATATATATATGTATATATATATATATATATATATATATATATATATATATATATATATATATATAAATATATATATATATATATATATATAATATATATATATATATATATATATATATATATATATATATATATATATATATATATATATATATATACGAATTAAATCCTTGTCTCTTCAAATGAAAGGCAGCATTCCTTTAATATCAAAATAAAGAATAAGTAGAAATGGAAGAATAAATTTCTCTTCGCCCAATTATTCGGTTGTCTTGCCAATTCAACTATTCAGTAAATCAATCAGAGATTTATGGCTGAGGTTTTTTCACTCTGCAGGGTGAGCCTTAGGCCTAAAAAACCTGCTTGTAATAAATTATTACTATAAGAGGACAAAATAAAATATTTCTCTTGTCCATTGGAAATTGGTCGAGAATTTGGTGTTTTCTGTATATTGATGAAATTTTGTTGTTATAAATTACTATTGGAGTCAATATTGTGGTTCATGTTTGTACATTTAATGTCAATGTTCAAGGTTATATGAACGAATAATAATAATGTATAAATAATAAAGTCTTGTTAAGATCAATGTTAAGCTTTGGCGAGTCGCTATATTGTTAAGGATATATTGTCATAAAATGGAATAGTAATGATATTAATGATAATACCAATAGAATTATAATAACAGCAATAATATTGAGTACAATAGAAATTATAATAATTGTTGTAGTAATTTTTTTTTTCTTTTGGATTCTTAATAAAACATACACATAAAGAGGTATAGAAATTAGATTCTAATCTATCAACTAATCAACTCCTAAAATCAGTTTCAGCTTCCAGGTTGGCAGGAATATTTCTCAAAACAATACATACGACTATCCACTACTTTTCTTAAGGACAAGTTGAGAGTTCTCTGGACCAGTCACCAGAATCAGACCCTTTCTCCAACCACAGGAGAGAGTTTATTATTATTATTATTATTATTATTATTATTATTATTATTATTATTATTATTATTATTATTATAATTATTATTATTATTATTATTATTATTATTATTATTATTATTACTTGCTAAGATACAACTCTAGTTAAAAAAGCAGGATACTATAAAACCAATGGCCCAACAGGGAAAATAGCTCAGTAAGGAATGGGAGTAAGGAATCATTAAATATTTTGCATAGAGTAACATTGAAACAAATATTTCCTATATAAACTATAATATACTTTAACAAAACAAGAGGAAGATAAATTAGATAGAATAGTGTGCCCAAGCGTACCTTCAAGAAAGAGAACTCTAACCTAAGACAGTGAAAAACCATAGTAAAGGGGCTATGACACTACCCAAGATTAGAAAATAATCTTGAACAAATACAGTACAGTAGTTAACCCCTTTGGTGAAGAAGAATTGTTTGGTATTCCCAGTGTTGTCAGGTGTATGAGAACAGAGGAGAATATGTAAAAAATAGGCCTGACTATTCGGTGTTTGTGTAGGCAAAGGAAAGTGGACCGTATTAAGAGAGAAGGGTCCAATCTAGTACTGTCTGGCCAGTCAAAGGACCCCATAACTCTCTATTAGTATTATCTCACCGGGTGGCTGTGGCTCTGGCCAACCTACTATCCATGACACTGACACTGATCTGCTCAGTTTTTATTCACCTTACGTGAGAAAAAATGGTTCACATTCAGAAGGTTATTCAATTATACCTTTCTTCATAAGTAGATCTCTCAACTTAGATTAATATGAAGGCTATGTGAACAATACCTTATAGTATGTGTTTTGTGAGATACCATAATTTTTAAGATTTTCATATTCCAAAGTTTTATTATTATTATTATTATTATTATTATTATTATTATTATTATTATTATTATTATTATTATTATTATTATTATTATTATTATTATTATTATTACTACTACTACTATTTTTAATATTATTAATATTATTATTATCAATATATATATATATATATATATATATATATATATATATATATATATATATATATATATATATATATATATATATATATATATATATCAAATGCATATATCTTACATATATTGATGAAATCATTGTGAAGCTATTATGTTGTAATATTAATAGTGGCATTTGTGATTATAGTGAAGGTGATTGTAAATCAAACAATCGTGATAAAGAGTAGATAAATTGCCTAGTTTAAGAAAAACTCAAACCTACTATGGTGACGGCCAGAAGTGTTTGTTTAAATAAAAAAGGATAAATGTTTATGATTTTTCAATAAACTACACTTGTCCAAAAAAGAAATACTTATAAGAAACTAAAATCATTAATAAAGCTCAGTATTGCCCCAGAATCAATATTTCAGGGATAATCAAAAGCTAAAAAAAAAAGATTGAAGCTGAGCAATGACTGTATACAGTCAGAGCTGCAAAACCGAAATATAAAGATTCTTTTTATTTGCGTCCTCCTAAATCCAAAAGAATGAATGCATACAACCACGAATGAATTGTTATCCTGGGTTGGCATACTGACTTTTTTTCATGTGATCCCCGATATGAGAATATTAAATATTCTTTTGTGTTTCTGCACGGCATAATCCATCCAGAATTAATGTGTATTGTTTTTTTAATAGATAATTTCTCCAAAAACGCTTATTTATTTATTAACACTTACGAGAGAGAGAGAGAGAGAGAGAGAGAGAGAGAGAGAGAGAGAGAGAGAGAGAGAGAGAGAGAGAGAGAGAGAGAGAGATTTGTATAAAGAAATAATTTTCCACTTAACAAGCACTTGATATGGAATTCTTGTGCTCTTCCTTTCAAGTCATTTTTAATTAATAAAAGTTTTCGGAAAAATTAGCTAATTAGTTAATCATGCACATTATTCAAGAGGATATTAACAACTTTTGTATGTTTGAATCATTATTATGGTGAAATCAAAACAATCCACTTGGTTATCCAATTAGGAAATGAAGCTTTGTAATTACGTGTAATGATGGGAATAAAATCACGACTACTAAATAAAGATTTATACCTTTTGTAGAAATGTATTTCAATGTTTCTAAAGCAAGTAAATGATGGTGGTTCAAGTAATTCGAGACTATCCGGTACGACTTAGAGCTATGTGAACCTATAGGTGGCGTTCTGTGATTATCCGGAACCATTCGGAACTATTTGTAACAATGTGAACCTATCCATCACTATCCAAGACCCTTCGGGACTATCTGGTATTATCAAGGACTATCTATGGCTATTTATGACTATTCTAGACTGGCTGGAACTATCTAGGACTATCAATATATATTCAAAACTATACAGGATCTCCCAGATTATAAGGGACTATCCAGGACTATATACGACTATGTGGAACTATCCAAGGCTTCCTGGTATTTCCCAAAAATGTGTATGACTATTCAGGCCTATCCAAAACTATCTGAATATATCTGGGACTATCAAGGATTATCTAAAGCTATCCGAGACTATCTAGGATTATCCATGACTATTTATCACTAGCAGTGACTATCAAAAACGATATGTCACTATCCCTACACATAGAGTGTCCATAAAGCCTGATCCAGAATCATATGATCTTTGGCTTCAGGTCAGTGTACGATGGAACTCTAGTTAACATCTTGGTTAGTTAAGCTATATTCTTAGAAAGAATGAAACTTGCGACAAATATTTTTATGTTGAACAGGCTGACATATTGTAAGTCTTTTTATAGTTTATATATGAAATATCTGTTTTGATGTTATTACTGTATTTGAAATACCTAATTTAGATTGTTCATCATTTCTCATATCATTTAGTTATTTCATTATATGCTTTCCTCAATTGGTAATTTTCTCTTGTTGGAGCTCTTGGGCTTAAAGCATGTTACTTTTCCAAGTAGTGTTGTAGATTGTCTAGTAATAATAATAATAATAATAATAATAATAATAATAATAATAATAATAATAATAATAATAATAATAACAATAATAATAATAACTGAACACACAAGTATCCTGGACCAGGGTTCGAAACCCAACCGGTCAGATACTATATTGTTTGAGTGATTTCGCCTGGGGCTCTGCTCCCAAGGTCATTAATAGAATCCAGATTTTAATGCGTTAATATATATGGGTTATTTGAAATATGAAAAACAAGTTTAAATGTGCAAAATCTATCATACATACATATATGTACAGCCCTTTATCGTTTGGGATGGAATAAGAGGGACGATTACTGGCAGTTAGTAGGGAAAAAAATATAAGCTGCCTAATCTCTTATGGGTAATAGACAAAGACCAAAACAAACTTCATAGCCAGATGTGATAACAGATATTAATCACAAAAGAAGTCCTACCTAAACTGAACATGTCAATGTTCAAGGTTATATGAACGAATAATAATAATGTATAAATAATAAAGTCTTGTTAAGATCAATGTTAAGCTTTGGCGAGTCGCTATATTGTTAAGGATATATTGTCATAAAATGGACAAAATGGACTATTGTAAACAAGTTTAAATGTGCAAAATCTATCATACATACATATATGTACAGCCCTTTATCGTTTGGGATGGAATAAGAGGGACGATTACTGGCAGTTAGTAGGGAAAAAAATATAAGCTGCCTAATCTCTTATGGGTAATAGACAAAGACCAAAACAAACTTCATAGCCAGATGTGATAACAGATATTAATCACAAAAGAAGTCCTACCTAAACTGAACACACTAAAAAAACAATAATAAAACTTGAAATAAAAGGACAATACTTTCATCATGTAGAAAGACCAAGCACGTGACTCATAATAAACGGCCGATTATTTCAGCTTAACAGAAAAGATCAGTGTGAATTACGGAGCCAGTTCCGAGCAAGACTCGTAACATCAAGATGCCAGCACTATTCACACTCGGTAGTAGAATTCGTAAAGAAGCGCTAAATACCAAACACCAGCAGTGGTTTATGGCTCATTAGAGAATTCTTATACCAAGATGAATACAAAACACCTCATAAACACGTATAATGTTTCGTATTCTATGGAATAAAAGGGGATCCCCCCCATAACCACCTACACAAAAACAGAATTTGAGCGAAGCACAAATCTACTTTTGGGTGAGGTACTCATGTCATCCTGATAGAAGTTCCTTTATAGTAGCTTCCTAGGTTATATTTAACTACAGTGATATATCCCAGAGAATTTTACTTGAGGTATTCAGAATTCTAACTCCTGGCGCGAATATCCCTGGCTTTCGCCTTTAGGGATATATCATAATATCAGAGGACGTATTCTTGAATACGCCACATACCTATCTACACCCCGAATAGCGTTTACGCTTCGAGAGGGGAAAGTGGCAAGAATTGGAGGAGAGCCGTTATTAAGACACGCTCTACTCCTACTGTTGAGTACCTGTATGACGTCACGTCCGGGCGGCATCTTGTTATTCCTTGTAGCGTTAGCGAGGTGCTACAGATACAGTACTTTTGGGAGGGATTCTTTCAGCCTTTATAAAATGAGGGTGGGTCCATCAGGACGACATGGCTACCTCACCCAAAAATAGATTTTTCGCCTCGCTCAAAATCCGTTTTTTTGGCTCAGGCCATGTCGTCCTGATGGAAGTTTACCAGAGCATTAATGTATCTGTGGATTTCCCATTAGTGCCAATAACTGCGAGATAAATTTTCCTTGGTCAACTAGACCTAGAGACACATGGTGTTACCGTCATACACCACTTCAGCTGATCATGGACTATGTCAGTGCTTCCTGCCCCCTATAGGGAAGAGTCATGGTATACTCTAGGAAAAAACTCGAGGATTGTAAGTTCTTATGAACAATCTAGCAATCAAGCAGGTATTTTGGTCTCATCATATACTTTTGTAAAACAGAGTTTGTATTCTGAAAGGAACAAATGTATGGATTGACTACTGACACCTCCCCCGGTCTATTTGGTGTGTTGTAAGCAAGATAGAAAGGTTTTCATCTATGTAGGAAAATTGTATAAGTCAGTAATACAATCAGGTATATGAGATCAGTCGTAACCAGGGACTGATACCTGATAAAAACACATAATTATGAGGTTTACTAGCTTTAGAACAGAAATTGTATCAGTTCAGGATATATTTTCAAATAAGAGGTTATAATGAATTGCTCCGACACATTTATTTATTTGGAATTTTTGGGGCGAAAAGAGACGCAAAATTCAGATATGTATGTATTAATGAACAATAGATAACAAGGACAAAGTGCATTTTATAATATAAAATAAAACGAAAACTGGAAATATAGTGGAAAGCATAATTAAAATTGTAATATCAGAAACACATGTTTCACCTGAAAAGAAACGTGAAGCCACTTTAAAAGGAAGTATCCTATTTTCTTATTTCTGTCGTTACAGTTTATAAACACTTACATAGTTATACGCATGACACATGTGTAAGTCTTTTATGCTTCTTTCACCCTTATACTTAGAATAGTCCATAGTGTCACTACAGTGATACTTCACTAAACATGTCACTCCGCAGGAAGGGATCATGTACACCCTTCACTAAAACTCCAGATTAGTGCACTGTTCCCTACAGTATTCAAGCAGCAAGTTTTAATACACTACCTGCTGCCACCACAAAGTGCTTGATCTCTTGTACTTGCTTCGCGCAGTGTTTAAAGAAAACCCTGGATGACTTCCATCCAGTAAACGAACGAAGACTTTCAAAATTCATATACTGAAAGAAGTTCAGAGACGAAGCAATTTTTCTCGGATCATGACCTGTGGGTGTGCTGTCTGGATCTGCTCTGCCAATGAAATAGGTGATCTTTGCCCTTAATTGTTTCAAAGACAATGTAGAACCTGAGGTTTCTCCCCTAAAAAGCTGTCCTCCCCTAAAGTCTGAAGTTCTACGAAAATAAACCTTTAGGCACTCTACTGGATATAGAGACGCATCTTCCTTCAGAGGGCAGATTCTTCAGGGACCCCACCTTTTGGTGGGTAGCTCATTCTTAGCGAGAAACGTTGGGTCAGGAAAGAGATTCAATTTTCCACACTCCGTGAACTGAATGTGGCCCTCATCCCTCGAAAGGGCCACTATTTTGCTAACTCTGGCTCCTGAGGCTAGTGCAAATAAGAATATATCTTTTTGGGTCAAATCCTTTAAAGAGCAGTCTTCATTGTTCAGAGTTGAGGCTAAATGAAGAACCTTATCCAAGGACCAAGAAATGGGCCTCGGAGGTGCTGTGGGCCTAAGCCGAGCGCTAGCCTTAGGGATCTTATTGGAGATTTCGTTAGAGAAGTCCACCTGGAAGGCATATAGCAAGGGTCAAGTCAAGGCAGATTTACACGTAGAAATTGTGTTGGCTGCTAAACCTTGTTCATGTAGATGAATAAAAAATGATAAACAGAAATCTGTCGAGCTTTCTTTTGGTTTCTTTTCCTTGACAAAGGCAACCCATTTCTTCCAGGAAGACTCGTATTGTCTTCTAGTAGATTTCGACTTATATACTTCTAAAATGTTTATACTGTCCTTTAAAATCCCGAACTTTTTCTTGACTGCTAAGGCAAGAAAATCATAAGATGAAGGTTTAGGGTTTTCTGTGATGAAGCGGAGACAGTCGACTTCTGCACTTGTTGAGTCAGAACTGGATCCGGCAACGGGACCAGCTTCAGTCGCAGTTCCATTATCAGAGGGAACCAGATGCTGTTGGGCCACTTGTGAGCCACTATCGCTGCTGTTCCCCGAAAGGATCTCAGTTTGTTGAGGACCTTTAGCAGGAGGTTGGTTGAAGGGAACAGGTAAATCCAGGACCATCTGTTCCAATCTAGGGACATCGCATCTACTGCTTCCGCTAGAGGATCCTCGTACGGGGCTACATGCCGAGGTAGCTTCTTGTTGTCGCTCGTTGCGAAGAGGTCTATCTGCAGTCCTGTGACCTTGCGTAAGATGAAGGAGAATGATCTTGTGTCTAGGGACCATTCTGACTCTATCGGGGTGAGTCTGGATAGAGCGTTCACCGTCACGTTGCGGAACCCTTGAAGGTGATCTGCTGATAAGTGCCATCTCTTCTTTTCCGCCAGGCGGAAGATGGCCAACATCACTTGGTTGATTTGGGGCGATCTCGAACCTTACTGGTTTAGACATCTCATTATCACTTTGCTGTCCAGGACCAGTCGGATGTGGATCGAGCAGCGAAGCTTTAGTTTCTTCAGCGATAGAAAAACTGCCATGGATTCCAGAATGTTGATGTGGAAGGTCTTGAACAGGGAGGACCAGGTTCCTTGGACTTTCCGTTGGTGAGAGTGGTCTCCCCATCCTTCCTTTGAGGCATCCGTGTGAACGATGACCGAGGGTGGAGATGGTAGCAAGGGCACCTTCTTTTTTAGGTGCTTGGCCTCCGATCATGGCTTGAAAAGTGATCGCAGACGAGTTGGTATCGGTCTTGTTAGATCTCTTTGAGCGTTTGATGCGTATCTTCTCCAGACTCCTGATGCATCTTTTAATTTTGTTCTCAGCACTGGGTCTATCACTGAGGCAAACTGGAGGGAGCCTAGTACTCTCTTTTGTTGCCGTCTTGATATCCGGTCGGATTGTTGAAGTCTCTTGACGGATCCCGCTATCTCTCTCTTCTTCTTTGATGGGAGGGAGAGGCGGTGTGACTTTAAGTTCCAATGAATGCCGAGCCATTGAAACTTTTGAGCTGGAGATAGTCGAGACTTTTCCAAGTTGATCCTGAATCCTAGATGTTCCAGGAACTGGATCACTTCCTTGGAGGCTTTTGTGCATTCTGCTTTGGAAGCTGCCCACACCAGCCAATCGTCCAGTTAGCCTATCACCTGAACTCCCTTTAGGCGTAGTTGACCAATGACTGCGTTTGCAAGCTTTGTGAATACCCTTGGGGCTATGTTTAGTCCTAAGGGCATGGCTCTGAAGACGTATTGTCTCTTTTGCAGCTTGAATCCTAGGTAGGAGGAGAGTTGTCGATTGATTGGAATATGCCAATATGCGTCCGCCATGTCTATGGAGACTGTGTATGCCTGTTTGGGCAGTAAGGTCCTTATGTGTTGAAGAGTAAGCATCCTGAACTTGTGGTTCACTATGAACTTGTTGAGTGGTGACAAGGCCAGAATGACTGAGTTTTTCCGAGTCTTTCTTCGGAACACAAAACAGCCTTTCTTGGAACTTGACGGACTTTGCTCTCCTTATGACTCTCTTGTCTAAGAGTTCCTGGACATTCTTCCAGAATGGGGGTTGAGTGTTGGAAGAATTGAGGGAAAGTCGGTGGAGTTGTGTTCCAGCTCCAACCTAGTTCGTTTTTGATCAGGCTGTAAGCCCAGGGATCGAAGGTCCAACGACCCCGGAAAGAGAAGAGTCTCCCTCCTACCGGAAGCATCTCACTTAGAGTGCTGGTTGGAGGAATTGCCTCCTTGGCCACGTCCACCTTTGTTGCCCCTGCCTTTTGAGGGGCATCTAGAGGAGTCTCAAAAGGAACCTCTAGATTTCGGCCGAAAGGTCGTGGATTGCCTATTGAAGGCCGGGGTAAAGACAGGCAGCTTTTGAAAACCCCTGACCCATTTATGCAGCTTCTCTCCTGCTTCATCCCTAGACTCAGTAGACTTTTGGTCATCAAAAGCCTCAGTAACCAGATTGGAACAAACCTGGCATGCCTGGTGGTCCCAATACTTCAGAGTATCTGTCGTCGCTGCGCAGCGTGCGTGCGTCCTGCACAGACCATGGCCGCGGAAGTTCTTGCTGCAGACGTTGCAGAAGTGGTTCCAGCACTTTTGTTGGTCCTCCTGTAAAGAGAGGAAAGGCAAATGAGTATTCGGTGAATTATCTTACAATAATCATTATACAATACTATGTATATATATAGCTTAGGATAGGTAAGTTGGAAAGGAAGAAGGAAAGACACCTACGTGTGTTTCCTGTTCAGCCAATTGCTATGACCTCCCTCAAAATTGAATTCTGGGGTATTTCAAAAGATAGAAAACCCATTAGAAGATCTTGATCCTTCAGGATATATAGAGGTGTAACTTAACACTGTCTTCTGGAATTCAATATTGGGGATTGAATTTAGTGATAACTGAGAATTAAAGAAAGAACTCACTTTCTTTATATCAAGTAGCCTCACAATAGGCTGCCCATTAAACACAGTGTATGATAGAAAATTTATGGGCTACATTACAAACTATACCGTGGTTTTCTGATTGCAGTATGATCTATATCGCAATTATACTGACCACTGTACAGTCATATACCGTAGTACCTGTCGGCATACGCCGGCAGGTTAGTACCTGGGTTAAGTTAGATGGTGTACACCCTTCTAGTGGTAATGGGCAGCAGACCGCCGGCTGTCGTACTTCCGCCACCGCCAGGAGGCCGCCAACGTTCGGCAGTCTCCGTCAGCGAGAGATGTGTTGTCAGACAGTCGTTCGACCGGCTGCCGGAAGGTAGCTGAATGGTCGCTGGCTGCCAGTGGGTCGCCGACCGTCGGTAACCTATGCTAGCCGGCGACAGTACACTCTGTCAGTGGTCTGCAGTCCAGCCAGCTGCCAGCAGCCATGATGGGACCCAGGGTACTTGTGATAACAAAAAGAGAAAGCATGAATGTGGGGGCACGTAAAGGCTCAGCCTTACTGCCCTCCATCCGGAATGAGGGTTCAAATGGAAGGGGGAAATGTAACATTCAGGTTTCCATCCAACTACAACCTCACCGGTCTCTGCCGGCAGGGTTATGGAAGGCAGACCAAGAGAGGACTGAAGAACACTTGACAGGGGGTTAGGGTCTCTGCCGGCAGCCGGCACAGCCGAGCAGCTGACACAGCCGAGCAGCCGACAGAAAACCTGAGCCAATCCCACAACCTACTGGCACTAGGGTCGATTGTAGGATGATAGCCAAGGTATGTGAAGGCTAGGCCATCACTAAAGGACAGAGAGGGGAGGGGTGAGGGTCCTGTAGGGTGAGGGAGGAGTCGGCAGTAAAGCCAATCCTACCTCACCTAACAAGACTCCGTTCCAGTATTAGAACTATCCCAAGGGCCAGGGAATTTTATTTCCTAGCCTAGGGTTAGCCCAACACAGAAAGAGATTGGCAGCACCCCCGCTGCTATCTCAGACAGAAGGAACAGAGTCTAGTGTCGGATTCCCCCAAGCAGTAGAAAAATTCTATTCTTCGGCTTAGGTTCTACCGGCACAGGACTGTCTGCTAGGCCACAGGGAGGAGGCATCATATCATATAATACCTTCAGGTGAGGCCTAGGGAGGTCTAGCATCCTGCGTCGGTAGCCTAACCTGAACCGGGAATTCAATTCACCTTGCCAGATTTCAACCGCCCACCGACGGAATACTCTGATGTTCTGACTAAACCCAAAACTATCATCTGCGGTTATAGGGAAGGGAGAGAAACACCCTAGCCTAGATTTACCCCAATGCAATTCAAGGCAAAGCTGACTAGGGTTCAGCCTAGGCTAACTCAGAGGGAGAAGAGATTGCTCTTAAATCTCCTAGGGAGATTAGTATCACTCTATAAAAGACTAGGAAGTATCAGTCTCCACCTAAATAAGGCGATACAAGAGCAATCGGGGACATGTATGAAAGTATACTAAAGCCCCTAGGATAGTAGCCTAGAAGCGGTGAGAATCGATTACCTAAATCACTGAAACTCTCTCGTATACTATCTTTGGAAGACGAAAATTTATGCAGTAATATCTTACATATATAAAATATTGCCTAAAGCTTCAATGAAATTACCACACTAGGAAAACTATATATCATCCATGAAAGCAAGGGCTAGATGCCTAGGCTAGGAAGTCTAGCGTAAGTGAGGATCGGTTACCTAAATCACCGAAACCACGAATACTATCGGCATAATATAGAATTTCCTACCAATGAAGGCTAAATAGCTAAATTTATTAAAGCGATATATACCGGGAAGGTGATTCTGGCTGACTAAATGACACCTGCATATCGAACGACAGCCTCCGGTTAGGCAACAGCTCTTGTTACATTAATTGAACCTTGAATCGAGGAAAAAACTGGCAAGAGCTTACATTTATACAAAGTAAAGATAATACTCAACTTTCCAGAGGCAGATGAGGCTGGAGAAAGCATCATAGCGAGAAAATAATCCCAAAATAGCGTGAGAGCACTGGGAAAACACAGAGTAAGGCCACTACAAATGAAGGAATAACAAGATGGCGCCCGGACGTGATGTCATACAGGTACTCAACAGTAGGAGTAGAGCGTGCCTTAATAACGGCACTCCTCCAATTCTTGTCATTTTCCCCTCTCGAAACGTAAACGTTATTCGGGGTCTAGATAGGTATGTGGCGTGTCAAGAATACGTCCTCTAATATTATGCGATACCCCTAAAGGTAAAAGGCAGGGATATTCGCGCCAGGAGTTAGAATTCTGGATACCTTTAGTAAAATTTTCTGGGATATATCATTGTAGTTAAATATAACCTAGGAAGCTACTATAAAGGAACTTCCATCAGGACGACATGGCCTGAGGCCAAAGAATAATATATAACAGCATATTTTTTTAGAACTGACTCGTTTGTAAATATGGGACCTACACATCTCCTCTCTCGGATTGTTATTTTATAACAATGACATAACTGACTCGTTTTCTTCTCCTTTAACGTGAAATAAGAAGCTGGCCTCTGTCTGAGAAATAAACAACCGTTATTAGAATAAATGTTCTGCTACGTAAATTCATGTGGAACAACCCACCCCCTCCCGCTAACCCACAAACTGTAGCAGCTCTAACTCATCTCAAACATCTTATTTTGAAATAAAGGAGAGATTTATAAATTCTAAGGGGATTTTGCTTTTCGGAAGGTAGAAATCACAAGTGAAAATGTGGAATATTCTCAATGATTATCATTTTTGCTCAGAAATATCTTAGAAACGACATATGAAGAATATTAGATGACTTACCTATTCGACCAAATAATTGATAGGATTAGAAAAAAATATTTACACACTCGTAAAACATACACACAGAGAAATAAACCCACACACACACCCATACACACACACACACACACACACACACACACACACACACACACACATATATATATATATATATATATATATATATATATATATATATATATATATATATATATATATATATATATATATATATATATATATATATATAAAATGTGACAGTACTTGAAGATTTCTATACAAGAAGTATCCTACAAATACAGAAAGACTATATACAGTATATATGTAATGGACACACTTTTAGACATTATTGCATGTACGTAATTAAGACCGACAGTAAGTGTTTCTTCAGGACATGAACTGAAAAAAGAAAATGAAATAAAAGATAAAGATAAGCATTGGATGGAGAGCATTTGGTAAGGGAAGTGAGATTATGAAAAGTAAAAGGCCATTTCTCTCTAAAAAAGAAAATTACAATGCATCAGAAACTTGGAGTCTTACTAAATTCTTAGATATAAACTAGTTACTGGTAATGGCATTTTCGGTTATGCAGTCAGCTAGAAGGTAATTCATCATGCACGTAAGAGTAGGGAGCCTGGGGGTCGCTACTTTTTGCCGAAAATTTACCTATAATTGTTTACTAGAGTAAAGATTTAAATATATTGAACTGGGTGAATTTATGAACTCAGAAAATATTCAAAGATATTAAATCAATTTAATTTAGTAATCAAATTTTCACAAGAATCATCATTCATAAGCAACTTTTCAAATAGAACGTTTTTAATAACATATTTGAAAAGTGAGTATTTACTCTACTTGCATTCCAGGCTCGACCCGTACCAAAGGGGACAAATGGGCTCATTCTTAACAACAAAATTCTAGTCTGTTTAGCCAAGCAGCAAAATAAGTTCCTGGTTGTCAGCTTACCGTTGTTGGTCGCAGTTAGATTGGAGGGACCATTGAGCCAATTTGTATTATGTATTTTGTTTCATACGTGTATCTTGGATAATGAGTGAAGGCACCAAGACGCCATTGTACATCATTAAAAGGATGTCCTCTGGGTTCTGCATGCCTGACTCTATCGATATAGCAACTAATCTCATCTTCTTCCTATGTTTCTTGGTTTCAATGGACAATCTATCTTAGATAGTTATCCTGAAGTTGAGTCATTCTTCGATTTAGTATTTCTTGATTATTTATAGCTGCAATTCTTTGTTGATTATTTTCATGATAAGAATTTCTTAGTCTTCATCTTGTGTTTCACGTAAGCTTGCCATTCTTCTTACAAATTATTTTCTTAAATTCCTCTGCTCTACGTCTTTTGCCTTATGGCTGGCTGTCAATCGGAATTTTTCTTCCGTTCTTCATCCTTTGTCTTACGTCTAGCGGCATTCTTCTTGCATTTGTTTCCATCCGTAACTTCCTCTGCTCTTCTGTTTCCTGCTATCTTTTTGTTGTAACAGAATTCACATTATCAGATTTACCGAACGACAATCTCTTTTTGAGTGGCATCGTTTTGGAAAAAAACTAAAAATAATAAAGTATAAAATTACATGAGACTAAACCATTAGATATTCTGTAGAATCTCTTTTTGGGTAGCCTCCTTTTGTAAAAAATTTAAATATATATATATATATATATATATATATATATATATATATATATATATATATATATATATATATATATATATATATATATATATATATATATATATATATATATATATATATATATATATATATATATATATAAATTACATGAGACTCATTAAATATCTTGTAAGTTTTTGGCATGGAAAAGAAAATCGATGGTTGAAAAAGTTATTGTCATATTTCCTTTATCAAAATGAGGTTGATGATTAAAATACAATGCCTATTATGTAGAGTATGCGTAGGTTAACTTGTCATTCTTTTAATGATAATATTAAAGTTGAATGGACGATTGTCTTGAAGAGAGACAGATGGATAAAGAAAATAAAAAAAATATTTTTTTAGATATATTTATACCATCATCATCATCATCCTCATCATCATT
>NC_090734.1:83294930-83312430 GCF_036898095.1 Palaemon carinicauda
CCCTTGGTCCCTCATCCATGCCTGCCTGTAGAGCCAGACGGCATTGGTCAGGAAGCCTGAATTAGATTCTCCCCTTCCTTATATGCACTCTTTCGGATTGCCGGGCTTGGAGGTAGTGTACACTCTTATCCTGGCATCCATCCTATTTTTCTTCTAGTGCTGTACCCGACCCGGCTGCCGGCCTATGAGGCCAGCAGCCGGGTGGGTGTAGTCCTCTGGTTCTTTTGCTGCCGGCTGGCATCGGTCCTGTACCTTTGCCGGCCGGCTAATGTCAGCCCTTGTCTGCCGGTCACCAAGAGTGTGGCCGGCAGCTGGGTACTACCTTGTGTAGTTACCGGCCGGCAGTCATTGCCGGCCGGCATTGGCTGTTGCCGGCCGGCACATGCATTTGAACCAGCGTTCTGCCGCCCTATAGCTGTTAAGTAGTATAATTTAAAGCTAGTCATGGTGTGTGCCGGCTGGCATGTAACCTCCTATACTGTACCAGTATTCTTCAGTATAACATATACTGTAAGAAGAAAACCATAGTATGGGTTTTGGTACAGCACTGTGTTCTAACACTTTTGTGTTTTCTTGCACAAGCCCTTTGCTGTTGCCCTACAGATAGGAAAGTGAGGTCTTTCCTGTCTATTATCCAGGATTTTAAAATCATTGCTTAGGTGTGAGCTCCACCTGTTTCCTCTGGGAACTTTGCATTGGTTACTCTAGAAGAGATTAACCATTTGATTTTATTATCTGGAAGGCTGCAACAATGGGTTGTGAGGGAAACACAAGTGTGTGTCTTTCCTTTCTGAATTGTTATGCTATACTATGCATACCCAGTGATACATAGTTCACTTGATACTCATGGAAATTTCTTCTCTTTACAGGAGGACCTTCCGAAGTGCGGAAATGTTTTCTGCAACGTCCGCAGCAAGAATCTCTGCGGACATGAGTTTTGTAGGAGACACGCAGCATGCGCTGTCTCCAAGGATGGTCTCCAGCATTGGGACCCTCAGGTATGTACTGTGTGCACTAACCTGATTACTGAGGCCTTTGATTCCCCTATGTCGGCAGAATCAAGGGATATAGCAAGGGAGATGCTTCGTACCCGGGTAAGGGGCTTCCAAAAGAACACCTCTGGCCCTTATCTTCCAAGTGAGAAGATGAGGGCGTATCTTTTCCCTAAGGCATCAGCTGATGCTGTGATTCCCCAGCCTCAAGAGGAGATCCCCCAAAGTCAGATCCAGGGTGATGCTGAAGTCGCGGTCGCGATGCAAGACATCCAGTTAGATGACAGGATGTTTGACGTGGACGAGCGTTTGGAAGAAAACTTCCAGGCAGAAGGCCAGGATGAAGTTCAAGCCCCGGTCGTCGTAGAGGAAGAGGTCGACGAGGTGTCGGCTACTCAGGTTCAGATTCCGGAGCCTATTCCCTCAACATCAGCCGGTCTCCCAGTAGAGCTGGGACAGGCCCTCTCTTCTATTGTTGGAATGATCCAACAAATGCAGAAGGAGAATCAGGTGAAGGCGGCTGCAATGGAACTGCGGATGCAGAGCCTTGCAGAATCACATGGGCCCCAGAAAAGGCTCAATGTGAAAGACCTTCCCTTGTGCTCAGATGCTAAACCATGTGTCCGGCTGAGGAAGGAACCAGCTTCAAAGGAGGAGCCAGAGCCGAAGGAGGTCATAGTGATGGACCATACTAAGGCTCAAGCTCTGCTTTCATCCTCGTTGAAAGAGAGGGGCTTCTCTAACTCAAAAGTAGCTGCATTGAGCAAGAAGCTCCCTTCCTTTGTGTCCTCTCCTGCTAGAGCCTTCCCCTTTTTACAGAAAGGGTTTGCGGCTGTACTAAAAGCAGTCGAGGTCGACAAGCTTTGCCCCTCCCTGGAGGAGTGTAAACCCTTGTCGCTGGCCCTACCTATGGACCACAAAGACTGGAAGGACGTCCATCTTACATTCTCAGTTGGGAAGTTGGAGGCTGATATCACCGGACGTCAGTTCGGCGAGGACCTCCCTAAGCTGTCTGACTTTCTCTTGCAGAGAGAGTTTGAGACAAAAGAAAGACTGGCTGCCTCAATGTCTCTTCAGACTACTCTTGAGACGATGGCAAGTGACCCAAAGGTCCATGAAATGTTCATGGTGGTGGCCAAGACTCATCTGGCCACAGTGACGAAGGACCTTTATGGCTTCGTCAAGGCGAGGAGAGCTTGTAGGGAGTTTGTGTTCACCTCGGCTACGGTGAGGCACGAGCCAAGGAAACTAATCTCCTTCAACATTTGGGGCAAAGACCTTTTCCCTACCGATTTGGTCAAAGAAGTAGTTGATAAGGCCGCCTTGGAAAATAGAAACCTTCTCCAGAAGTGGGGCCTGGCTATCAAAAGAAAGTCTTCCCCGGATGAGGGTCCTCAACCAAAGAGGAAGACTATGAGGACTAGGCTACCGTCTCAGCCAGCCAAGCCTTTTAAACAGCAACAGCAACTGTAATTGCCATTGCCTCTAGTGCCCCAGATTGTGGCACAAACCCCGACCACTTTTCAGTGGGTACCCCAGGCTGTGTCGACACAGTCCACGGCATTCACCCCATTGTTTGAAGGGCAGTCTACTTCCTTTCGAGCAAAGCCTAGAGGGGCCGCCAGAGGCTCGTCTGGGCGCCCCTAGAGGGGAAGGGGATTCAGGGGTGGTCGTGGTCAGGGAGGCAAGACCTCGGGACGGCAGTCCAAGTGGGATGATACCGGTAGGAGGGAGACTTCTGAAATTTCGGGATCGGTGGACCTTCGATCCCTGGTCCCACAGCCTACTCAAGAATGGACTGGGCTGGAGCTGGTACAGCACTCCACCCCCGGGCCTTCGGGTTTTCCAACACTCCACCCCCGTTCTGGAGGAGTGCGTTCAAGAACTGTTGGAGAAAAAGGTGATCCGAAAGGTGAAGTCCATCAAATTCCAAGGGAGGCTGTTTTGTGTTCCCAAGAAAGACTCGGAAAAGCTCAGAGTCATTCTGGACTTGTTGCCACTCAACAAGTTCATAGTGTATTGCAAATTCAAGATGCTAACACTGCAACACATAAGGACCTTACTGCCCAAGAGGGCATATTCCGTCTCTACAGACTTGTCAGACGCCTATTGGCACATTCCAATCAACCGTCGACTCTCCCCCTACCTAGGGTTCAGGCTACAACGATGACTATACGCCTTCAGAGCCATGCCATTCGGGCTAAACATAGCCCCAACGATTTTTACGAAGCTTGCGAGCGTAGCTCTCAAACAATTACGCCTAAAGGGAATTCAGGTAGTAGCCTACCTGGACGACTGGTTGGTGTGGGCAGCATCCAGGACAGAATGCTTGCAAGCTTCCAGTCAAGTGATCTAGTTCCTAGAGTACCTAGGTTTCAAGATCAACAGAAAAAAGTCTCGACTTTCTCCATCTCAAAAGTTCCAGTGGCTGGGAATCCACTGGGACCTTTTGTCACACCGTTTCTCCATCCCGGCGAAGAAAAGGAAGGAGATAGCGGGTTCTGTCAAGAGACTTCTAGATTCCGAAAGGATATCAAGACGCGAACAGGAGAGGGTACTGAGCTCTCTCCAGTTTGCTTCAGTGACAGACCCAGTGCTAAGAGCACAGCTAAAGGATGCAACCGGAGTTTGGAGAAGTTATGCATCAAACGTGTGAAGAGATCTGAGAAGACCAGTTCCGCTTCGGCTACGTACTCTTCACAGGCCTTTGTCCCAAGCCAGACTTCTAAAGAAGTTGGTTCTTCTTTAGCCACCTCGCCCGTCGGTGACCATTCACTCAGACGCCTCAAAGGAGGGATGGGGAGGTCACTCTCATCGGAAAAAAGTCCAGGGGACTTGGTCCAAGCTATTCAAGACCTTTCACATAAACTAGCTAGAAGCTATGGCAGTGCTCCTTACCTTAAAGAAAGTTTCCCCGCGTCACTCGATCCACATAAGGTTGGTGATGGACAGCGAGGTAGTTGTGAGATGCTTGAATCAACAAGGATCGAGGTCACCACCTCTCAACCTGGTGATGTTGGCCATCTTCCGATTGGCGGAAAAGAAGAAGTGGTGCCTGTCGGCAGTTCACCTTCAAGGAGTCCGCAATGTGATAGTGGACGCTCTATCCAGGTTCACACCGATAGAGTTGGAATGGTCCTTAGACGCAGGATCATTCTCCTTCATTCTGAATCAAGTCCCAGAACTGCAGATAGACCTCTTTGCGACAAAAGACAACAAGAAGTTGCCCCTGTACATGTCCCCGTACGAGGACCCCTTAGCGGAAGCAGTGGACGTGATGTCCCTCAACTGGAACAGATGGCCCAGGATTTATCTGTTCCCTCATCATAACCTTCTGTTGAGGGTCCTCAACAAACTGAGATCCTTCAAGGGGGTAGCGGCAATAGTAGCCCACAAGTGGCCGAAAAGCGTGTGGTTCCCCCTGGCATTGGAACTACAGCTAAAGTTTGTACCGCTACCAGATCCAGTTCTGACCCAGCGAGTCGAGAAGTCGACTGTCTGCGCTTCATTACAGAAAATCCGGACCCTGCAGCTCATGATTTTCTCTCCCTAGCGGTGAGAAAGCGTTTCGGGATTTCGAAAGCCAACATAGACTTCCTAGAGGAATATAAGTGCAAATCTACTAGAAGGCAATATGAGTCATCTTGGAGAAAATGGGTGGCCTTTATCAAGGCGAAGAATCCGCAGGAGATCTCGACAGACTTCTACTTATCTTTCTTCATCCACCTCCATGGTCAAGGATTGGCAGCTAACACGATTTCAGCGTGTAAGTCTGCTTTGACAAGACCCATTCTATATGCCTTCCAGGTCAACCTAGGTAACGAGTTCTTTAATAAAGTTCCGAAAGCCTGCGCTAGGCTCAGACCTTCAGCACCTCCAAAGGCCATTTCATGGTCTTTAGGCAAAGTTCTTCATTTCGCTTCTCTGTTGAGCAATGAAGAGTGTGCGTTAAAGGATTAGTGAGATTGTAACCCTCTCGAGAGAGGCAGGTCGTGTTCAGTTCCTGGATGGGGGAGAACTGAACCTGTTTCAGGATCCTACGTTTTTTGCCAAGAATGAGTTACCCACCAACAGGTGGGGTCCCTGGAGAATCTGCCCTCTGAAAGAAGATGCATCTCTATGTCCAGTAGAATGCCTAAAGGTCTATCTTCATAGAACTTCAGACTTCAAGGGTGGTCAACTATTCAGGGGAGAATCATCAGGCTCAAATTTATCTCTGAATCAACTCAGAGCGAAAATCACATATTTTATTTGAGAGCGGATCCTGACAGTACACCCGCAGGTCACGATCCGAGGAAAGTTGCCTCATCCCTAAATTTCTTTAATTGTATGGATTTTGAACATCTCCGTTCATACACTGGCTGGAAGTCTTCCAGAGTGTTCTTTCGCCACTATGCGAAGCAAGTAGAGGAACTAAAGAGATCTGTGGTAGCAGTGGGTCGCGTCGTTAACAGTGGTTTTGATTGGGACGATAAATTCCAGGGTGAGTGTGTTGTTACATACTGTACTACAAACTAAGTGAGGGTACTGAGCTGCCCATGTAGACTGTTCCATTTCCAAAGGTGAACCTAGCATAAGTGCAGACATGTGTGCCGAGCGTTTCTAACGCTAATGTCATTGATTTGTAATACAGACTTTTATAACTTTGATACCTAAGTATCTTAAAAGTGGCATTTAATGTTTTTTTCCTTCAGATAAACAAGTTCTGTTTACTATCATACTTATGCTTAAAGTTTTGGGTTATCCTCTTCTTATATATATATATATATATATATATATATATATATATATATATATATATATATATATATATATATATATATATATATATATATATATATATATATATATATATATATATATATATATATATATATATATATATATATATATATATATATATATATTTTCTTTTTTTGGGCTCAAGCCATGTCGTCCTGATGGAAGTTCCTATAGGTAGCTTCCTAGGGTATATTACAACTACGGCGATATTCCCAGAGAATTTACCTTAAGGTACCAGAATTCTAACTCCTGGAGCGAGTATCCCTCGTGAAAGGGATATCGCGACATATCAGAGGACGTATTCTAGACACGTCAAATGGCAATCTACATCCTGGACAGAGATTTCATCTCGTAGGAGGTGATTGACGAGATACGAATTCGGGAAAGAAAAAGGGGGAGCCGCTCCCAAGGCTTCCCTATCCCCCGATTCGTATGCGTGCCTGGCGCCAATCCTGGCTCCATCTGTATTCCTTTTTGCGTAGCTAAACAACTCAGTGTTTTTTTCCTGTTTTTCTCGCAAATCTTGGATTTATTCGGCTTTTCATGGCTTCTCCGTCTTCGTTGGCCTCTGATAAGTTGAGTATAGTGTCTGTTATGTATAAATGTAGGCTCTTGGTAAAATTTTGAGTGATTAATAGGATTAATCTTTGATACAAGAGCCGTAGTCTACCAGAGGTGTCCTGGACACTGTCGCTCGCTAGGTATAAATTAGTTAGTCAGAGCGACATTCCTGGTTGTTTTGCTTTAATAAATTTTAGCTATTTAGCTTTACATAGGATTTCCTTTCGTGCTTAGTATTATTTGGCGAAGTATTCGCCATTCTGGCCTACGCTAGGCCATGTAGCCTAGTCGTTTGGTCCTAGTACTTCATGCATGATTTTGGTTTTTCCGAGTGTAATTAAAATTTTATTGATGCTTTAGGCTATATTTTATACATTTTAGACTGTGTGGAATATTTCCAAGATTGTATACGTATGAGTTTCGGTGAATTAGGTAATCGATTCTCTTGGTGCCTAGGCTAATTGCTTATGGAGCCTTAGTATACTTTATCATACTCCCCGGTTGCTTTCTTTTCTTCGGAGAAGGTATGCAATCCCTTTCCCTCTGTTTAAGCCTTGGGCTTATACCTAAGTGGTTTTTTCCGAATTTATTTTCGATAAAACTATACTAGGGTGTTACTGTACCTTCCTGTTCCTGTAGTTATGGTTCAAGAGGGACAGAACAACAGAGTTTTTAGTCTGAGTCTGTGTTGTCTGGCTTGGGGCAGAGTCCCCCTCGCTGACCTAACACATACAAAGGGAGCTTAGCTCCCTTAGGTCACTACCGAAGGTTTCTGTAGTTATGATTCCTTCTTTTGTGATCTACCAGACTAGTCATGTTGCTGTTCTCGGGGGAGGATAAGTTCTTCCCTTGGGAGTAGCAATGCCTTCCTTGCTTGGGTGCTCTGGAAGCTGGCAAGTATTGCTGGCCTTTCCCCTTAGATCTCCCTTAGGCTAAGATAAGTTTCTCGGCTGCGGGTGATCTGTCACTAAAGCAAGGTTGGCATGACCCTCTTGTCCCTTCCCCCTCTATCTCCATAATGGCCTAGCCATTACTGTACTGTACCTTGCCAGCCAGCAGAGCTGGCCGGCAGGGGTCTTACTGTACTGTACGTCGTTCTACTTCTGGACCTAGTATAGGTTGGGATGTGGAATTGACTCAGCCCATTGCCGGCCGGCAGAGCTGCTGGCCGGCAAGGGTCTTATGTTTTCGAGTGCTGCCCGGACCTCTCTTGGTCCCTCATCCATGCCTGCCGGCAGAGACGGACGGCATTGGTCAAGGAAGCCTGAATTAGTTTTTCCCCTTCCTTATATGCACTCTTTCGGTTGCCGGGCTTGGGGGTTGTGTACGCTCTTATCCCGGCATCCATTCTATTTTCTTCTAGTGCTGTACCTGTCCCGGCTGCCGGCCCCATAGGCCGGCAGCCGGGCAGGTGTAGTCTTCTGGTTCTTTTGCTGCCGGCTGGTATCGGTCTTGTACCTTTGCCGGCCGGCTTATGTCAGTCCTTGTCTGCCGGTCACCAAGAGTGTGGCCGGCAGCTGGGTACTACCTTGTGTAGTTTCTGGCCGGCAGCCATTGCCGGCCAACACTGGCTGTTACCGGCCGGCAGTTGCTGCCGAACGGCACAGGCATTTGAACCAGAGTGCTGCCGCCCTATAGCTGTTAAGTAGTATACTTTAAAGTTAGTTGTGGTGTGTGCCGGCCGGCAAAGGCAGGCCGGCACACACCACCCTATACTGTACTAGTATTCTTCTGTATAGCATATACAGTAAGAAGAAAACTATAGTAAAGGTTTAGGTACAGCACTGTATCTTCTAACACTATTGTGTTTTCTTGCACAGCCCTTTGCTGTTGCCCTCAGATAGGAAGCTGAGTTCTTCCCTGTCTATTATCCAGGATTTTAAAATCATTGCTCAGGTGTGAGCTCCACCTGTTTCCTCTGGAAACCTTGTATTGGTTACTCTAGAAGAGATAAACCATTTTGATTTTATTATCTGGAAGGTTGCAACAATGGGTTGTGAAGGAAACACAAGTGCGTGTCTTTCCTTTATGAATTGTTATGCTATACTATGCATATCCAGTGATACATAGTTCACTTGATACTCATGGAAATTTCTTCTCTTTACAGGAGGACCCTCCGAAGTGCGGAAATGTTTTCTGCAATGTCCGCAGCAAGAACCTCTGCGGACATGAGTGTTGTAGGAGACACGCAGCATGCGCTGTCTCCAAGGATGATCTCCAGTATTGGGACCCTCAGGTATGTACTGTATGCACTAACCTGATTACTGAGGCTTTTGATTCCCCTAGAACGGCGGAATCAAGGGATATAGCAAGGGAAAAGCTTCGTACTTGGGTAAGGGGCTTCAAGAAGAACACCTCTGGCCCTTATCTTCCAAGTGAGAAGATGAGGGCGTATCTTTTTCCCCAGGCATCAGCTGATGCAGTGATTCCCCAGCCTCAAGAGGAGATCCCTCAAGATCAAGTCCAGGTGGACGTGGAGGTCGCAGTCGCGATGCAAGACATCCAGTTGGATGACAGGATGTCTGACCTGGACGAACGTTTGGAAGAAGACCTCCTGGCAGAAGGTCAGGATCAAGTTCAAACCCCAGATGTCGTAGAAGATGAGGTCAACGAGGTGTCGGCTACTCCGGTTCAGATGCGGGAGCCTATCCCCTCAACATCGGCTGGTCTCCTAGTAGAACTGGGACAGGCCCTCTCTTCGATTGTTGGAATGATCCAACAAATGCAGAAGGAGAGTCAGGAGAAGGCAGCTGCAATGGAACTGCGTATGCAGTCCCTGGCAGAATCACTTGGGCCCCGGAAAAGGCTCAATGTGAAAGACCTTCCCATATGCTCAGATGCTAACCCATGGAGGTATGCTGAGCACATGCCGATGACGACTGGAAAGATCGTCATCTCGGATAAGCTGGGTTCAGTTCCCCTAGAGGAGGTAGAATTCTGGCCCCGCAAGGCATCATATCCGGACTGCTATGTCCGGCTGAGAAAAGAACCAGCTTCAAGGGAGGAGATAGAGCCGAAAGAGGTCATTATTATGGACCACGCTAAGGCTCAAGCCCTACTCTCATCCTCGATGAAAGAGAGGGTCTTCTCTAACTCGAAGGTAGCTGCATTGAGCAAGAAGCTCCCTTCTTTTGTGTCCTCTCCTGATAGAGCCTTCCCCTTTTTACAGAAAGGGTTTGCGGCTGTCCTAAAGGCAGTCGAGGCCGGCAAGCCTTGCCCCTCCCTGGAGGAGTGTAAACCCTTGTCGCTGGCCCTGCCTATGGACCACAAAGACTGGAAGGATGTCCATCTGACATTCTCAGTGGGAAAGTTGGAGGCTGATATTGCCTGGCGGTAATTCGGCGAGGACCTCCCCAAGCTGTCCGACTCTCTTTTACGAAGGGAGTTCGAGACAAAAGAAAGACTGGCTGCCTCAATGTCACATCAGACTACTCTTGAGACGATGGCAAGTGACCCCAAGGTCCATGAAATGTTCATGGTAGTGGCTAAGTCTCACCTAGCCACAGTGACGAAGGACCTTTATGGCTTCGTCAAGGCAAGGAGAGCTTGCAGGGAGTTCGTGTTCACCAGGGCTTCGGTGAGACACGAGCCAAGGAAGTTAATCTCCTCCAACATTTGGGGAAAAGACCTTTTCCCTACCGATGTGGTCAAAGATGTTGTTGATAAGGCCGCCGTGGAGAATAGAAACCTTCTCCAGAAGTGGGGCCTGGCTATCAAAAGAAAATCTTCCCCGGATGAGGGTCCTCAACCAAAGAGGGAGAATATGAGGACTAGGCTACCGTCTCGGCCAGCCAAGCCTTATAGACAGCAACAGCAACTGCAATTGCCATTGCCTCCAGTGCCCCAGATGGTGGCACAAACCCCGACTACTTTTCAGTGGGTACCCCAGGCTGTGCCAGGTCAGTCAACAACATTCACCCCAACGTTCGAAGGACAGTCTTCTTCCTTTCGTGCAAAACCTAGAGGAGCAGCCAGAGGCTCGTCTAGGCGCCCCTCAAGGGGAAGGGGATTCAGAGGTGGTCGTGGTCAGGGAGGCAAGACCTCAGGACGGCAGTCCAAGTGAAACGATACCGGTAGGAGGGAGACTGATGAAATTTTGGGATCGCTGGACCTTCGATCCCTGGGCCCAAAGCCTACTCAAGAATGGACTGGGCTGGAGCTGGTACAGCACTCCACCCCCGTGCCTTCGGTTTTTCCAACACTCCACCCCCGTTCTGGAGGAGTGCGTTCAAGAACTGTTGGAGAAAAAGGTGATCCGAAAGGTGAAGTCCATCAAATTCCAAGGGAGGCTGTTTTGTGTTCCCAAGAAAGACTCGGAAAAACTCAGAGTCATTCTGGGCTTGTCGCCACTCAACAAGTTCATAGTGAATTGCAAATTCAAGATGCTAACACTGCAACACATAAGGACCTTACTGCCCAAGAGGGCATACTCAGTCTCTATAGACATGTCAGACGCCTATTGGCACATTCCAATCAACCGTCGACTCTCCCCCTACCTAGGGTTCAGGCTACAACGGAGACTGTACGCCTTCAGAGCCATGCCATTTGGGCTAAACATAGCCCCAACGATTTTCACGAAGCTTGCGAGCGCAGCTCTCAAACAATTACGCCTAAAGGGAATTCAGGTAGTAGCCTACCTGGACGACTGGCTGGTGTGGGCAGCATCCGAGACCGAATGCTTGCAAGCTTCCAGTCAGGTGATCCAGTTCCTAGAGTACCTAGGCTTCAAGATCAACAGAAAAAAGTCTCGACTTTCTCCATCCCAAAAGTTCCAGTGGCTGGGAATCCACTGGGACCTTTTGTCACACAGTTTCTCCATCCCGACGAAGAAAAGGAAGGAGATAGCGGGCTCGGTCAAGAGACTCCTAGATTCCAAAAGGATATCAAGACGCGAACAGGAGAGGGTACTAGGCTCTCTCCAGTTTGCTTCAGTGACAGACCCAGTGCTAAGAGCACAGCTAAAGGATGCAACCGGAGTTTGGAGAAGTTATGCATCAAACGCGCGAAGAGACCTGAGAAGACCAGTGCCGCCTCGGCTACGTACTCTTCTCAGACCTTGGTCCTAAGCCAGACATCTAAAGAAGTCGGTTTTTCTTCAGCCACCTCCTCCGTCGATGACGATTCACTCAGACGCCTCAAAGGAGGGATGGGGAGGTCACTCTCATCGGAAAAAAGTCCAGGGGACTTGGTCCAAGCTATTCAGGACCTTTCATATAAACTTTCTAGAAGCTATGGCAGTGCTCCTTACCTTAAAGAAAGTCTCCCCGCGCCACTCGATCCACATAAGATTGGTGATGGACAGCGAGGTGGTTGTGAGATGCTTTAATCGACAAGGGTCGAAGTCACCACCTCTCAACCAAGTGATGTTAGCCATTTTCCGATTGGCGGAAAAGAAGAAGTGGTACCTGTCGGCAGTTCACCTTCAAGGAGTCCGCAATATGACAGCGGACGCTCTATCCAGGTTCACACCAATAGAGTCGGAATGGTCCTTAGACGCAGGATCATTCTCCTTCATTCTGAATCAAGTCCCAGAACTGCAGATAGACCTCTTTGCGACGAAAGACAACAAGAAGTTGCCCCTGTACATGTCCCCGTACGAGGACCCCTTAGCGGAAGCAGTGGACGCAATGTCCCTCGACTGGAACAGATGGTCCAGGATTTATCTGTTCCCTTCTCACAACCTTCTGTTGAGGGTCCTCAACAAACTGAGATCCTTCAAGGGGGTAGCGGCAATAGTGGCCCACAAGTGGCCGAACAGTATGTGGTTCCCCTTAGCGTTGGAACTACAGATGAAGTTCGTGCCGCTACCACATCCAGTTCTGACCCAGCGAGTCCAGAAGTCGACTGTCTGCGCTTCATTACAGAAAACCCGGACCCTGCAGCTCATGATTTTCTCTCCCTTGCGGTGAGAAAGCGTTTCGGGATTTCGAAAGCCAGCATAGACTTCCTATAGGAATATAAGTGCAAATCGACTAGAAGGCAATTTGAGTCATCTTGGAGAAAATGGGTGGCCTTTGTAAAGGCAAAGAATCCGCAGGAGATCTCAACAGACTTCTGCTTATCTTTCTTCATCCACCTCTATGGCCAAGGGTTGGCAGCTAACACGATTTCAGTGTGTAAATCTGCTTTAATGAGACCCATTTTATTTGCCTTCCAGATCGACCTAGGTAACGAGATCTTTAATAAAGTTCCGAAAGCCTGCGCTAGGCTCAGACCTTCAGCACCTCCAAAGCCCATCTCATGGTCTTTAGACAAAGTTCTTCATTTCGCCTCCCTGTTGAGCAATGAAGAATGTGCGTTAAAGGATTTGACGCAAAAAGTTATTTTCCTATTTGCACTCGCGTCCGGGGCCAGGGTTAGTGAGATCGTAGCCCTCTCGAGAGAGGCAGGTCTTGTTCAGTTCCTGGATGGGGGGGATCTGAACCTGTTTCCGGATCCTACGTTTCTCGCCAAGAATGAGTTACCCACCAACAGGTGGGGTCCCTGGAGAATCTGCCCTCTGAAAGAAGATGCATCTCTATGTCCAGTAGAATGCCTAAAGGTCTATCTTCGTAGAACTTCAGACTTCAAGGGTGGTCAACTATTCAGGGGAGAAACATCAGGCTCAAATTTATCTCTGAATCAACTCAGAGCAAATATCACATATTTTATTCGCAGAGCGGATCCTGACAGTACACCCGCAGGTCACGATCCGAGGAAAGTTGCCTCATCCCTAAATATCTTTAATTGTATGGATTTTGAACATCTCCGTTCATACACGGGCTGGAAGTCTTCCAGGGTGTTCTTTCGCCACTATGCGAAGCAAGTAGAGGAACTTAAGAGATCTGTGGTAGCAGTGGGTCGTGTAGTTAACCCTACTGTTTAACTCTGCGAGGACCAGTGGTCTTAATTGGAACGATTAAGTCCAGGGTGAGTGTGTAGGTACATACTGTACTACAAACTAAATGAGGGCACCAAGTGCCCATATAGACTGTTCCTTCTTTCAAAGGTGAACCTAGCATAAGCTCAGACATGTGTGCCGAGCGTTTCTAACGCTAATGTGATTGATTTGTAATACAGACTTTTATGACTTGATATCTCTGTATCTTATTAAAGTTGTGTTTAATGGTTTTTCTTTCAGATAAACAAGTTCTGTTTACTATCATACTTATGCTTAAAGTTTTGGGTTATCCTCTTTTATATATATATATATATATATATATATATATATATATATATATATATATATATATATATATATATATATATATATATATATATATATATATATATATATATATATATATATATATATATATATATATATGTTGTTAACCTGTCTGTTTATTATATGTCAATAAACTTGTTCTTGAGAACCTTGCGTCTCTTTCACCTGTGTCAATTTATTGGTATAATTGAGCATTTTAATTCTATGTATCTTATCTGGGATAATTCTGATAGAATTGTTCTGTTATGCAAGCTATGTTGCATTGGTTTATGTAGTCCCCTAATGGGAGGACTCCGTCCCATAAAGGGACGAGGGCGGTTTTATTAGTTTCTTCCTATGCGGATATAAACCTTTGTCCAATACAAGTATTGTGCGGATTACTGGTCAATATATATTGACGCAGTGGTTCTATACAAACTATGCTTTACTTAATATAGGGCGAGACCACTATATTAGCTTGCCAGGTATTCATACATAGATATATGTACTCTTCGAGACTTTCCAGAGTCTAGTAGGACTCTTCCCTGTAGGGGGCAGGAAGCTCTAACATAGTTTATAGTTAGTTGAAAAGATGTATAACGGTAACATCTTAGGTCGCTAGGTCTAGTCGACCGGGAAAAAATTACCTCCGGGGAGTACGGCACGTTCTGAGAATCCACAGATACAGTAATGCTCTGGTACACTTCCATCAGGACGACATGGCTTGAGCCCAAAAAACGGATTTTGAGCGAAGCGAAAAATCTATTTTTGGGTGAGATAGCCATGTCGTCCTGATGGACCCGCCCTTGCCTTTCTAAGAAAGGGCTGTAGGACCCCTCCCTACATACAGTATCTGTAGCACCTCGTGTACGCTACAAGGAATACAAATGGCGCCAGGATTGGCGCCAGGCAAGCGTACGAATGGGGGGATAGGGAAGCCTTGGGAGCGGCTCCCCCTTTTTCTTTCCCGAATTCGTATCTCGTCAATCACCTCCTACGAGACGAAATCTCTGTCCAGGATGTAGATTGCCATGTGACGTGTCTAGAATACGTCCTCTGATATGTCGCGATATCCCTTTCACGAGGGATACTCGCTCCAGGAGTTAGAATTCTGGTACCTTAAGGTAAATTCTCTGGGAATATCGCCGTAGTTGTAATATACCCTAGGAAGCTACCCTATAGGAACTTCCATCAGGACGACATGGCCATATCACCCAAAAATAGATTTTTCGCTTCGCTCAAAATCCGTTATATATATACATATATATATATATATATATATATATATATATATATATATATATATATATATATATATATATATATATATATATATATATATATATATATATATATATATATATATATATATATATATATATATATATATATATATATATATATATATATATATATATATATATATATATATATATATATATATGTGTGTGTTTACATACACGTTTTATATCAGTCTTCGTCTTCTATACAAGTAACTTTTCATGTTTATGAAGAAATACTTATAAAACAAATAGAAAAAAACAATCAGAGATGAAAATTGTTGACATTTTACTCAAATCTACGGACCAAGCTTTCTATTTATCATATTCTGATTGCGAATGAATCTACTGTATAATGAGACAACAATAATCATAATCGCCATCTCGACCCGGATCACCTTCAAAATTTGATGGGTTCTTCCGAAGTATAATACCTATCCATTGTTAAAATTGGGTGAGAATCTGGCAAAACGTTTTGACGTAATTCTACTCAAACGCACACACAGAATCTGGCAAGACGTTTTGACGTAATCCTGCTCAGACACACACAGAATCTGACGATGTAATCCTGCTCACATACACACACACACAGAATCTGGCAAGAGGTTTTGACGTAATCCTGTTCAGACACCAATATAATATGGCAAGACGTTTTGACGTAATGCTGTTTCCACACCCACAGAATCTGACAAGACGTTTTGACATAATCCTACTCACACCACACACACAGAATCTGTCAACACGTTTTGACGTAATCCTGCTGACACACACACATAATCTGGCAAGACGTTTTGACGTAATACTAGTCATACCACACACAGAATCTGACAAGACATTTTGATGTAATCCTGCTCACACACACAGAATCTGGCAACACGTTTTAACGTAATCCTGCTCACACACACAGAAAATCTGGCAAGACATTTTGACGTAATCCTACTCACACTCACACAGAATCTGGCAAGACGTTTTGACATAATCCTGCTCACACACACACACAGAATCTGGAAAGACATTTTGATATAATCCTGCTCACATACACAGAAAATCTGGCAAGACATTTTGACGTAATCCTACTCACACTCACACAGAATCTGGCAAGACGTTTTGACGTAATCCTGCTCACACACACACACACAGAATCTGGAAAAACATTTTGATGTAATCCTGCTCACATACACACACAAAATCTGGCAACACGTTTTGACGTAATCCTACCCACATGTACACACAGAATCTGGTAAGATGTATTGATGTAATCCTACTCACACTCACACACAGAATCTAGCAAGACGTTTTGACGTAATCCTACTCGCAGTCACACAGAATATGGCAAGACGTTTTGAAGTAATCCTACTCACACTTACTCACAGAATCTGGCAAGAGGCTTTGACGTAATCCTACTCAGACACCCACAGAATCTGGTAAGATGTTTTGACGTAATCCTACTCACACCACAAACGCAGAATCAGGCAAGACGTTTTGACGTGATCGTGTTCACACACCCACAGAATTTGGCAAGACGTTTTGATGTAATCCTACTAACACTACACACACATAGAATCTGGCAAGATGTTTTGATGTAATCCTGTTCACAAACCCACAGAATTTGGCAAGACGTTTTGACGTAACACACAGAGAATCTGGCAAGACGTTTTGACGTAATCCTGCTCAGACACCCAGAGAATCTGCCAAGACGTTTTGACGTAATACTGCCCACACACAATCACAGAATCTGGCAACACGTTTTAACGTAATCCTGCTCACACAGAGAATCTGGCAAGACGTTTTGACGTAATCCAGCTCACACACAGACTCTAGCAAGACGTTTTTACGTAATCCTACTCACACTCACACACAGAATCTGGCAGGACGTTTTGACATAATCCTGCTCACACACACACAGAATCTGGCAAGACATTTTGATGTAATCCTGCTCACACACACATAGAATCAGGCAACACGTTTTGACGTAATCCTACTCACAAGCACACACAGAATCTAGCAAGACGTTTTGGTGTAATCCTACTCACACTCACCCACAGAATCTGGCAAGACGTTTTGATGTAATCCTACTTACACTCACCCACAGACTCTGGCAAGACGTTTTGATGTAATCCTATTCACACCACACCGGAGTATTAATTTCTTCTCAAAAAAGAGAAAAAAAAATAGTTCCGAAATTCAACCTCCATGGAACTATCGTTTTCTCCTTTAATTGTATTTAATTATGAAACAATGTTGACTAAACTGGGGCAGAACCAGTGAATGATACACTAGAGAAAAAAAAAATACTGTCAATATTTTTTCCCCCGTTCCACTATATTTATAGAGGGTGGATGCTGTTTTATTGATCACATGAATTAGTAATTAATAAATAAATAAGTAAATAAATAAATAAATGAATAACAATATAGTTACTGTTACTATTATCATAACATCACCAACCTCATTATTGCTGATGATGTTATCTTTATAATCATAACCAAAGTTGGTATTAACGTTATTATGTCTATTAAAATCAGTATGATATTTAAAATATAATATCAAAACACTTAATTCATCATGTGACACCAGCGAGATGCATAAGGTCTTAATGAATTTTTACCCCAAGTATCTTTCCTCTGCGATCTCTCTGAACTCAACCTCCACATCCAATTCTCTTCGCATTGTCATCAGCCATATTTCTCTTGGTCTAT
>NC_090734.1:83319930-83337430 GCF_036898095.1 Palaemon carinicauda
CGAAGTGTTATCAAGCTGTAGTTTCACTTAACACATTACCTAATCATATAATTTACATCTCATTCAAGACTCGCCTTTCCTAATTCGTGGGAAATCGAATATAACGTTTTTTTCCTATTAAAGAAATACAAAATATTCTTACATGCTCCTACATGTAGAGCAGAGGTCTAAATTGTATAGTTAGATTCGTTCCAATAATTTAGTAACGCTCCATTTCATAACAGTAAGTTAAGTTAAAGCATAGGTTGTTGGTTGGCCAGGCATCAGCCACCCACTGAGATAATACTGCTAGAGAGTTATGGGGTCTTTTGACTGGTCAAACAGTACTACATTGGATCCTTCTCTCTGGTTACAGTTCATTTTCCCTTTGCCTATACATACACCGAATAGTTTGGCCTATTCTTTACATATTCTCCTCTGTCCTCATACACCTGACAATACTACGATTAACAAACAATTCTTCTTCACCTAAGGGGTTACTGCACTGTAATTGTTCAGTGGCCACTTTCCTTTTGTTAGGGTAGAAGAGACGCTTTAGCTATGGTCAGCAGCTCTTCTAGGAGAAGGACATTCCAAAATCAAACCATTGTTCTCTAGTCTTGGGTAGTACCATAGCCTCTGTACCATGGCTTTCCGCTATCTTTGGTTAGAGTTCTCTTGTTTGAGGGTACACTCAGAAACGTTGTTCTGTCTTGTTTTTTCTTTCCTCTTGCTTCGATGAAGTTTATATAGTTTATATAGGAGATATTTATTTCATTGTTGTTTCTGTTAAAAATTCTATTTTAGCTTGTTTTGTTTCCTCACTGGGCTATTTTCCCAGTTGGAGCTCCTAGCCTTATAGCATATCGCTTTTATAATTAGGGTTGTAGCTTACCAAGTAATAATAGTAATAATAACGGGTTAAATACTAGTAAGACCGAGTGAATACACAGTGATAATACAGAGATCTTAACATTTCATTCCGTTAAAGCATTTCAAGCACAATTTAGTTCCTAAGAGCAGTCTAAGTACAATAAAAATTATTATATTATCTGAGAGACCAGATATACTAAAAAAAAAAAAAAAGTTAAGTAACTGAGGGAAACTTGCCTTTTATCTACCTGCCGAAGATAAAAGTTAATTTTTTAATCGTTACTCCTTTAGATGAGGTCACTGCCATTTTAACTTTCAAGTATCAGCACACATATTCGATGCTAAGCCTTCTGGTCTATCCGTAATGCCCTACATTGCATTAGATATATCCTGCACTGTAATAAAAATTTATTGTATTAGAATTTTTATGCGTTTTAATAGATTCATTAGAATCACCTTTAATTTACATATTTCATAAATATGCATACATGACCCTGAGAATTTACATAACAATAACTTATAAAGATAATAATAATGAATGTAAATACTACTATTAATACTCATATCACTGTAATTATTCTAAACTCTTAAGCCATGTGCTTCATAACCCTCATCTCCATAGATTATTTCTAACCCCTTTTATTCAAGAAATAATGCAACCTTAACTAAAAGTCTGGTGTGTTACGGACTGAATTACAATGTGGTCTGAAAAGTCCTCAGGCTATCTACCCTGCAATTGAAGCTCACTTGATAACCCGTATATATTTAAACCCTAAGTGGCATTTCCCCTTCCAAGTAACGTGATGTTCATTTAAAGCGTTTCTCTCGTTTATCAGAGTTGGAATGTAGTCCATCACAGCTGAAAGTGATTTAGTGAACAACGGAACATTTATCTGAGTAAATATAGTTAATAGCTTTAATTGTCTGATGATTGTTAATGGGGTCGAACAATGTATTTTTTTATTCAAGATAATTATACTTGGTGAAAAAGTATTTACACGAACAGAGACGGAAGATAATCTGTGTTAATCTTTGAGATTATGGTATTGACTTTATTAATTCAACTAAGGGGTATATAGTTAATATAGTAGTCATATTATTATCTCTGAAAATAGTCTTAGAAAGCTTTTTCCTCTATCTAATTCATGCAGCCAAGCATTTGATTCACAAGTAAATATAACCGAAACATTTGTACTTCAGATATTGACATTTCTGAAATCCCGTATCATATCGTCACTTACTGTCTTTTTGCTTATGATAGTTATATATTTTCCTGTAGAAATATGACGTAAAATAAAATAATTATTAATTATCTTAGTGACTAAAAGATCAACTTTTTTTCAAGTTATTGGGCCGTATTCTTTGATATTTTTTTCATCTGATTTAAAAAAAAAAAAAGGCCATAGTTTAAATTATAACAACAATAAATTCATGGAATAAAGGAGCTTTTCCTAGTACAGCACAACATCATTAAATTACAAACTTGATTGGTGTTGTTGAGAGTAACAAGACTTAATCATATAGCTTGGTTAATTTATAACGGAAACTAATTATGTGTTCTGTTAATTAGTCCACGTAAAATTTAAATAAACCCAAATACGATTGTCTCGTGTCACAAATTTGTGAAGAGAATGTTTCTGATTTAATTGCGGGAGTGTCCGCTTTCACTTTAATTAAATGTTAGAGAGAGAGAGAGAGAGAGAGAGAGAGAGAGAGAGAGAGAGAGAGAGAGAGAGAGAGAGAGAGAGAGAGAGAGCCTTACCTTATTGCCTTATTTTTTGTTTGGGTTCCCCCAGGTCCCTCAGTGTGAGGCACCTCGTATAACCACCAGAGAGTTGCTAATGCATCTTCCGGTGTATTTTGCATCCCCCAGTCTTGGATGGTCTGGGATGCATCTTAGGTATTTATCGAGCTTATTCTTAAACACATCTACGCTCACTCCTGATATGTTTCTAAGATGAGCTGGCAGCACATTAAATAGTCGCTGCATTATCGAAGCTGGTGCGTAGTGGATTAATGTCCTGTGTGCCTTTCTTAGTTTACCTGGAATATTTTTTGGCACTATTAATCTACCTCGGCTTGCTCGTTCTGATATTTTAAGCTCCATGATGTTTTCAGTAATTCCTTCTATTTGCTTCCATGCTTGTATTATCATGTAGCGTTCTCTTCTCCTTTCTAGACTGTATAGTTTTAAAAATTGCAGTCTTTCCCAGTAGTCAAGGTCCTTAACTTCTTCTATTCTAGCAGTATAGGACCTTTGTACACTCTCTATTTGCGCAATATCCTTTTGGTAGTGTGGGTACCATATCACATTGCAGTACTCGAGTGTACTACGTACATAAGTTTTGTAAAGCATAATCATGTGTTCAGCTTTTCTTGTTTTAAAGTTTCTGAATAACATTCCCATTTTTGCTTTACTTTTAGCCAACAGTGTTGCTATTTGGTCGTTGCATAACATATCCCTATTTAACATTACACCAAGGTCTTTAATTGCTTCCTTGTTTGTGATTGTCTCATTATTAGTCCCTTGTATGCATACACCATTCCTTCTCTGTTTCCATAATTTATTGATTCAAATTTATCGGAGTTAAATACCATCCTATTTATATCCGCCCATTCATATATTTTGTTCAGATCTCTTTGTAGTGAGTTCCTATCCTCATCACAAGTAATTTCTCTACTTATTCTTGTGTCATCGGCGAAACTTCTCACTACGGAGTTTTCAATATCACAGTCTATGTCTGAGATCATAATAACAAATAGCAGTGCAGCTAATGCCATACCTTATGGCACACCCGATATTACCTGGGCTTCATCTGATTTCTCGTCATTTGCAACCACTATCTGTTTTCTGTTTTGTAGGAATTCTTTTACCCATTTTCATATCTTTTCCACAATATTATGCTTTCTTATTTTTTTCTCCAATATGTTATGGTCTACATTGTCAAAGGCTTTTGCAAAATCTAGATAGATCACATCTGTGTCTTTTTCATTTATCATATTTTTGTATATGTTTTCATAGTGTGCTATCAGTTGGGTCTGTGTACTTTTTCCGGGCACAAAACCGTGTTGACCCATATTAAACAAATTATTTTTGACCAAATGGTTCATTATTTTCTTTTTTATTACCCTCTCATACACTTTCATAATATGTGATGTTAGACTAACAGGTCTATAATTGCTTGCCCCTAGTCTTGATCCACTTTTGAAGATAGGGGTTATATAAGCTAATTTATGTTCAACATATATCCCGCTCATATCTACACTTTGTCTTAGCAGTATTGCAAGCGGCTTCGCGATAGTGTTTGCAGTTTTTATTAACAAAATCGCTGGAACTCCATCTGGTCCGGCTGCCGATCCATTTTTAATTTCGTTTATAGCCCTGACAATATTTGCTTCATTAATATCTATATCCGTTAGATATTCAACATTCTCTTCTCTCATTTCTGTTTCATTATTCTCATTCGCAATTCTTGGCGTGAATTCACTCTTATATTTTTCTGCTAATATGTTGCATATTTCCTTTTTTTCATTCGTTAGCCGTCCTTCAATTCTTAGAGGGCCTATTTCTATTCTCCCTTTATTCATCTTTTTTGCATAGGAGTAAAGTACTTTGGGGTTTCTTTTTATATTTTGAAGGGTCCTTTCTTCTAAGTCCCTTTTTTCATTTTCTTTCGACTGTATAATCTTTTGTTCTGCATTTTCTATCTTACATTTTATTTCCCGCATTTTCCACACAATTTTTTCTTTTGCAAGATTTTTCTTCCACTTTCTAATTTTCTGAAATAAGATCCTTCTGTCTCTAGGTATGCACGTCTTTTTTTTATTGTTTTTTTTTTCGATACATATTTCTCAACCATTTTCTCCTGTATTTTGTACAGTATGTCCGTAATTACCTGTATATTATCACTTACAAATATATTTTTCCATTTTTTATTCAGTTCTTCATTTATTTCTGACCATTTTATATTCTTACTGTAAAAATTATATTTTCCATATCCATCCTAAAGTTTTGTGCTTTTATTAATTGTACGATCACTTGTTTTGGAATGAACTATCAATTCTCTGACATTGTGGTCTGAAATTCCCGTGTTATACATTATTATTTCTTTAACATAATTCACCTCATTCACAAATACTAGATCTAGGACATTATCCTTTCTTGTTGGAATGTGGTTAATTTGTTGCATATTATGTTCTGATAGCACATCTTGAAGCTTTCCAAATTGCCTCTTATCTTCTTCGCTACTATTACTCTCTTTTTTATATATATATACATACAACCACTTTCTTCTATCCGTTCTTTCCAATCCACGAAAGGAAAGTTAAAATCTCCGGATAGGAGTATTTTCCAAGTCTTTATGGTTTCTACATATATCATCTATTTTTACTATTATTATGACAAACTCCTTAGTATTTGGGGGTCTGTAAACTACAATATTCACTAGTTTTTCAAATTCAAATTCTACCGCAATCAATTCACATTCTGTGTTGCTGTATTTTTCACAGACTTTTCCTTGATTTATGTCTCTTCCATATATTGCGGTTCCCCCCTTGATTCCTATTTTTTTCTGTCTGATCTATAAGTTTGGAAACCCTTTATCTGGTCATCACTGCCAGTCTCTTGGGAATACCATGTTTCACTTATATTTAATATATCTATTTTTTCAATTTGGGTTAGTTCTTCTAGGAACTATTTTCCTTTTAGAGTTACTCGTGACTAAACCCTGTGCATTCATCACTATTATGGTTTGTGTTTCATCCCCATTATTTAATATTGGTAATAATATGGATTCTCCCATGCTTCCTTCCTGTTTTGATATGATGTTCTTTTCTTCATTTGGAAAAAAGAACATCATATCAGAACAGGAAAGAAGCATGGGGGAGAGAGAGAGAGAGAGAGAGAGAGAGAGAGAGAGAGAGAGAGAGAGAGAGAGAGAGAGAGAGAGAGAGAGCACATTCCTCTTTAACACAAGAATGAATTAATTAAATTTACGTCATTGAGATACATCAAAATAAAACAGAAAATTCTAACCGGTAATTGATAAACTCATTTCCATGAGCGGGTATTTATGAGAATTGTTGATAATGATATCCAATATACGTAATTTACTCCAGATTTTATATGGGAATGCAATCCTTTCATAAAAACTTCTTAAGCTTTTCTATCTTTTGTGTAATATCCTTAATGATAATATATGGTAATTTCGACTATATAAACGAAAAGCTAGAATAGTTTTCTATAACTTAAGATCATTCACTAAATTCTGTAAATAAACAAATATTCGACTTATAATTGCCTTAATATATGATATACATTATGTACTGTTTATTGGTACAGTCTTATGCACTCTGTAGTGTGTAACGTGCTTAATGATGGGTGAATGAATGGCGAACTCATGAATAACTATTTTTTTTTTCTTTTTAGGTGACAACGCTGTTATTTTTTGGCCTTTGATGGGTTATATGAGGTTGTTAATTGCATGTGTACATTCATTGGCTTTTGTCAATTAGGTTGCCATTGAAATAAAACTTGACTATATAATAACGGTATTGGAAATAGACTTCAAATTAGCTTGTGTTACATTTAACAGATTTTGTTGTTGGCAGTTAATATACAGCAAGTATATTAACTGCTATGGGAAACAGAGAGAAAGCATACCTCTGTATTTGTATATGCGTTTCTTTAGGCACGTGAATTACATTCTCTGCCCCCCTGAAACAGACATGCAAGTGAAAGATGGTCATATTATAAGTCGGTCGTTTTGCAGGAGTTACGCAGGTTTTAGACAGCCAAGAGTGAGCCAATCCCCTTTTTTACAACGCTCAGGAGGAGATTTTCGGAGTATTACATATGACCAGGAGTAGGTGCTTGTATGGGTGTAAGAAGTGTCTTATAAATGTTGGTGTGCGTGAAAAAAAGTATTGCCGTAAGTAGGTCTTTCTGTACGTGCTACTTTTCTGGGGCTTGTAAGTTTCATGGCTGTGGTTAATTTTTCGCAAAACGTGACGTAGGCAATGGAGATCATCAGAGGAGGTGGCGAACAGGAAAAATTTGCACTTTGACCACCGGGTTAACATAAAATTTTGTGCTGTTGAGATATCTACGGTGTCCTAGGGCGAGGTTTTCAGTCATAAAATGTGAAAATGATGCTAAGGTTTAGGAAAAGTACCCACATCAGAATCTATATATTAATTAACCTTTGAAGTTTGACATGAAGTACAGTTGTGGACATAACACTTGGCATCTTTAGTAATGCAATGTCATATGAACTTCAATTACAGTAGCTGTGCAATAGGTTAGAGTAAGTGGTGTGAAAGTCAATGGATAAATTGAAACACCTGTCAGTGCATGGAGGCAGGTATCCACGGGTGTGGCCTACCAGTACTGAGGTCACAGAAGAGGGTGGCATTGAAGTCATTGGGGGTGACATCTTCTCAATGGAGAGATGTGCATGATGACCTGCAGTTTTGGTATTTGGGGTCTTTTTTGCTGGGCTTCTTCCAAGGCCTTGTAATCCATTCCCAGGTGGAAGGCAGCTATTGTGTTTCTGGAAAGGGCATCTTCAATAAGGACTTAGTTAACCAGTGAAGTGTTGAATAGTACAGTTTTATTCAGAAATGTCAGAGATGTTGGAGGGAGGACCAGGCATTGGACTGTCATGTCAAAGTATATGCACAAGGGTAATACGTTCTATGTGAATAGAAGAGGATATGCCCACTAAGAACTGGGGAAAGTGATGAACGGCTATATACGCCACCAATAGTTTGCAATTGAATGTACATTATCTGCCTTGTGAATTATTTTAATAAAAAAAACCCAATGGACCGGGCAATTTATTAATTGTTTGTTCGAGTACTGCTCCAATAACATCATCACTTGCATTGATGAAGAGTTAGAGGGGTGAAGATCAAACAGTAAAGGTGACTACAGTAGCAGTTGATAGGGGTATCTTAGTGTCGAAGAAGGCTGCCTACTGAAAGTGGGCTCCCTACAGATTTTATGTCTTTCCTTTGACTGAGTTGTAGAGAGGAGAAAAAGTGGTGGTGATCATTGACAAGAACCGGTGATAAAAATTTACCATGTTCATGAATTCCTCCAGACCACGTGGATCATTTGTACTACTGATACCTTCTCAGGGAGCTCGTGAACGCCTTCAGGATTGATGTGAATACCCAAGAATGCCAGTTCCTTGGCACCAAAGGTACACTTATTGTTTTTGATAACAAGGTCATTCTCCTGCAGGTGATCAAGGATGATGTGTAGGTGACATATGTGGTCTCTTTTTTTTTGGGGGGGGGGAGGGGAGGGATGGAGCATATTAATAGATTATCTATTTAACTTACACAGAAGTGGAAGTCCCTAAGTTGCCGTCCATGATTTGTTAAAATGTGGCCCATGCATTACAGAGGCTAAAGAAGGAGTTATCATATGTATATGTGATGAAGGTGGTGGTGATGGCGGTCTCAAGGATGTTTCTGGGGTTATTTGCACATGATAATTACCCTTCAGGTCGTTGAGAATAAAAAATCCTGTAGCACTGTGAATGTACATGGTGATTTCAGCAATGTTGCAAAGGGGGTTTTTGGTGTGTTTACATCTGCCTTATAAGAAGTCTGGAAATCCCACAAAGAAATAACAATGCCGCCTTCTTTATGATGATGAGCAGAGGGGAACATGAATGGGCTTAAAGTCTTTGACAGGCAACTATTTCTTCAATGTCAGTGATTATACGTTTATCAACTATCAAACATTTTGGTGTCAAACAACTCAATCTTGCAAACACGCGTGCCCTCATTGACTTGATATAGTAATAAATACCGTGCTTGATAAGAACTCTGGGCGTCTGGTGTAATTCTAAGAAGAAGAGGAAGTCATTTGGATATAAAGTGAAGAGGTGAGTGTAAGCATCTCTAGATACGTTTATATATAGAATGGGGTCATACAGAGAAGGGAAAGATGTAGACGAATAAGAACTGAAGTAGACTAAGTGCTATTGAGCAGCGTCAAGCAGGAGGTGGAAATGGGTGTAGAAATCCGATGAAAGGCAGTGTAGCATTAGAGATGATGAAATTCCACCGGTACTGGACGCCCTAAAAAAATAGTGTCATAACCGTGAATGGTGACTGCATATCTATTAAAGGGCCACCTGTCAGATATTAGTAGGCTTAGAATAATGGGGTCACAGTCTTGGAAGGGAACGTGACGGAATGAAATAATATCCACCAGTATCTACCAAAAAGTGCATATTAGATATTAGTCATGCAAAAAGAAAATATTAGTCAATTGGGAGGCCACTACTACCACAGGTGACAGACTATTTGCACACATTCATCGATTGGCATCTGGCAACACATTTCTTAGCAGCAGACAAAAATCTGAAGTGGTAATAACACAACTAGCAGCGAGGAGAATCCTCCAGTGTTTGTTTAGGTGTTGGTTGAGGGTACGGACATGTGGTAACATATGTGGGTCGTGGAAGTATTTGTTGCTTCCCAGGCATATCATGAAGTGGCCATCGATGACAGTCGCTATTGACCAATTATCCCACTCATCAGGAGTGGAAATGTTGATAGAGTTATTGCAAGTGGGTAAGTGGCTGTACATAAGGGAATTAAATCTAGTCATTAGGTCATTCAAGAGCAAGACATAGACAGTGGTAAAGGCTGGCTTCCAACCTCAAGGATAGAATATAGGTTCACTATATGAAGAAAAGTCTGCGCTTGGCTGAAGGCAAACAATGCTGATCACTTTTCTGAAGGGCATGGACACCTTTTGATCCCCCAGTTGTTATCTTGGCTGTAAATATGGGTTGCGATGGTGATTACTTCTCCAGGAGGTAAGAAAATCCTTGTTCTTGTTGTGGGGTCCAAACAAGGACTGAGTCTGCTTTGCTGTTTATGCAGGTCACACCCTCATTACAAAACTGAGCCTCGGCATGCTGAAACTAGGTAAATGCATCTCTCCTGGTGATAGGCATGGAGCGATGAGACGGGTCAGTGCTGACATCATCGGAGGATAAGGTAAATGAAACAGTGACCTGAGAGGTGGGCTGGATGTTCCAGGCACTTAGAGGTCACTAATCTGACATTCCTAAAAGAGGTATGAACCAATGACGACTTCCTGGATAACTTATTTTATTAAGCGAGTAGCATAGGTATTTATATACCCTTAAAGGGTAACTAACAATAACAATTAGTTATGTACATTTAATGGATTTTGTCAATAAGGTTGATATTTGCCAAAAATTTACAATATAGTAATGGTGAGAAAAATAATGTTGAAATTAGTGTTTTTTTGCAGCAAAAGTCCTTTGTCATCTAAGATGATTGAAGTCCAATTGTGATTACTATGCATTAAGTCGCAGAAAACTAGAGAAAGCATCCTTCTTTATTTGTATGTTAATTTTTTGTTGCACGTGAATTGCCATTGCTATGTCAATAATGATGATCTACAATAATTTTTCATGTTCTTCTTATATCAAAAATTCATTTTTTATTGTGTTAGTAAACTGATTGAATAATATAAACGATAATCTCGCTTTTAGGATCAGGCTCGTCATGGCAGCGAACTACAGTGAACCTGATACTCATTCCGGTTGTCGTCTGGTGAGTACTTTTGACCAGGAAGGCACCCGACAAAGTTTGCTATTTCCTTTCTTTTGCCTTGCTGTAGAGGGAGGGCATGTGACTTTAGATTCCAGTCAAGCCAACTGGCATTCTTGAATTGGAAAAAGCCTGGACTTTTCGAAGTTGATCTGAAAACCCCAAGACTGTAGGAATTTCATGAATTTTTGAGCAGTCCAAAGACACTCCAACTTCGTTGCAGTCCAGACCAGCCAGTTGTCAAGGTATATCATCACCTGGAAGCCTTTGTTCCATAATTGTTGGACGAAGGCCTTGAGTAGATTTGTAAAAAATCTATAGAGCTATTTTGAGCTCGAAGGACATAGCTCTGAATTCATAGGCCTTTCTTGGCTGTCTGAAACCAAGGTAGGGGGTGAAGTGCCGACCTATGAGAAGATGTAAATAGGAGTCTGTAAGATCTTTGGAGATGGTGTAGGACCCTTGGTTTAGTAAGGTCAATATATACAAGATAGTCAGCATCTGGAACTTGTTGTTCAGAAAGAATTTGTTTAGTGGGGACAAGTCCAGGATAGTTTGAAGAGTGTTCGAATCTTTCTTGGGCACGCAGAATAGCCACCCCTTGAAAGTTCATGGATCTTGTGCAATGGATGACTCCCTTCCAGAGAAGATCCTGTGCATAATCTTTCAAAATTGGGGTTGTGGGTTGGAAGAACCTCTTTAATTAGGGAGGTTTCTTTCTCCATTTCCAGCCTATTCCGTTGGAGACTATGCTGTGAGACCAGGAATCGAACTCCTATCGATCACTGAACAGACTAAGTCGTCTCTCTACAGCTCTTCTGGAAGATCCTCATTGTTGGTGTGAAGGACCAGCCTCTTTAACTGCCTTGTCTCTACTTCCTCGGCCTCTATATTGACCGCCTTTTCCAGACCTTCCCCTACTATTAGTGCCCTTCTTTTGAGCCCTGGCAGGCTGGAATGTGGTGGTGGCTCTTTCATGCAACGGGTTTAAGGCTGCAGACTATGGTACATGCTGGGGAACCGTGTATACAGTCTGAGGGATGGCGGCAACTGAGGATGTCACAACAGGAAAGGATTTCCTTCCCTTATAATGTCGTCAGGGCTTCTCGCCATTGGGTTGAGGTCCTTCACTGGGGGCAAATTTCCGTTTAGAGGACATACCCCATTTGTCTTTCTACTAAGCTGCTTTGTCCTTGACTTCCATAACTAATTCCTGGGAAGAGATCTTTCCCCTAGATATTAGAGTCAATCAATTTTCTAGGTTCATGCCTGATCGTAGAAGTGACTAGGATATGTTCTCTACACGCTCTCCTGGCTAGGATTGAAAGCATAGAGATCATTATGAAATATGGTTAGGCAAGTCTTTGCTAAGACAGGGAAGAGACCAGATATGGAATTGTTTCTAATAGGCATCTAAAGATAAGATTGGAAAGATAAAGAGGCAAACAGTCTCTCTTTGGCTTCCTATTCTTCCCTTAATAGGGATTCAGGAAATCTAGGCAGTTTCTCATTAAACTGCTTGCCTCCGATGTCTTTATCTAGTTTTCATCATTAAAGGTTTGTTGGAGATCCCCCCAACTGTCGATTTCAAAAGGAAATGCTAGGGGGATAGGTTTGCACTGAGATATTCTACCATTCACTACTGATTTCTTTACAGCCTCTAAACTTTCAAAGATGAAATAGAAGACAGTATTCTTGGGGCTACAAAGGTGGCCTGCTTCCTGCCAAAAGCATAAAGTTGGATATTAGTGAATTTGGTCGTCTTCAGCTCTTTAACCAAAAGAGCCGAAGCCTTGCTATGGTCCTGGATGATTGTTTCCTTAAGAAATGTATTATCCCTAATTGAGGCTTCCCAGTTAAGCCTTATGTAGCAGTAAGGATAACTATCGATTGATGGGAAGAATTCCAAGTCCGAGACTGGCTTGGAACCCAAACCTTCTCCAATGTGGAGGTACCCTTCCCTTAAGGCCATATGGTCAGCATAACACCAAGGGTTCTTAACTGTACATTGTGGTAGGCTTTAAGCTAGCGGAGCCTTAGAAGCAGTTACCTATTGTAAAGTTTCTATTCCCGCTATGAGGTCCGTTTGAGAATGTTCATGTTTGGCGGTTAGGTTTTCCATGACAGCTTTCTTGGACACCGTAAGTTCTGAGTTACTAGGAAACGAAGGTTTGTCTAACGTAAGAACGGGGGTGGAGGTGTAAGCTGGGGCTTGAGCAGTAGGGATAGGGGAACAAACTTAAGAGGTACTGGGAACTGTACTCACCTAACGTACATCGAAAGACTGGAAGGGTCCACACTCAGTGAAATTTCAGGAATGAAAGGAAGCTAAAAAGGGAACTTGCCAAGACTTGATCGTTATCATTAACTTGATGAAAAATTGAGGTCTAGCCGGTAAGATAATGAGAGCCATACAAGACGGCCGTGACGCTAAGAATTGGAAATTCAAAGGATGTCCTGACAACCAGGCGAGATCCGACCAACCAATTCCAAAGGACAATATCCCTCAGATATATGAGATGCTAGGAAAGAGCAGATGACTAGTCTAAGTCTACAGCTAAGACAGCAGAGGGAGAGACCCATGGCCAATACACAGCCAGAGCCAGAAGAACTCAGGATGACAAGACCAGAAGCAATGACAGAAAGTGACTCTTCTGCCTAGATAGGCTAACTAGGCACGGGAGTCAAGACTCCACAGCAAGAGGAACATTGCACATGAAGGGAAGCTGCAGACACAGAACAGGCAACTGCCAAGGAGGTAGAGGAGGACCCGAAAAGGTACCAACTCTACGTGTAGATAAGATTAGACCATAGGGAGAATTGTGTAGGCAAACCTAGCCTACCTAGCGGGAGAGGGAAAACTTAAAAGCTAGGGTAAGATGACTAGACAAGATGAACATAGTTCCCAGTACAATCAGGTTATGACCTAACTAGGAAGGAGAAAGGGCAGAAAAAATACCCAAGGATGGTCTCTAAGGCAGTAGAGATATTTAGTCCAGGGAAGGAGAAAATCTCGCCTACAAGTTATCTTGTCCAAAGATGGAGACGAAGCGTACTTTAGCCGCCATGGGGCTAGACAGGGATGGGAACAAAGTTCCACAGCATGTAGGCACACTAATAGGCACAAGGGTAAGGGAAAAAGGGATGGTGATGGGAGACTCAAAAATTGGTGAGTTAGCATGACAGGAAGGCCCAACTGCGACATTAGAACAGAAATAATGTTCCAAGTGGTCTGTAGTGATAGGGCACAGAGGGCAAGTCCTCAAAACCAGGCATATCCTACCAAAAACTAAGAGGGAAGCCTAAAAATGCTTAAACCGACACAAGTGGGTCTACCTGCCAGCATTGGAACAGGGGATAAGCGTCCCAATGGGTATACACACGTAGACACAGGGAATAAGTTCTCAAGACTTGTGCTGCCTCGCTACACATATAGGCTAAGTGGAAAGTGAAAACAGTCACCTTAGGACAACTGGAGACACTATCCAACTCCCAGAGGGACCTTCAAGACTGCAGCTCCCCTGCATGACAAGTCAACAGCATGGGGGGATAGACAGCCTCCCCCAACCAGTAAGGTTAGGTGACAGAAGGGGATGGTGCATAGGTGAAAAACTATCAAGCATGGCTGCCGGCTAGGGCAGTGAGCTAGCATAAGGCAATGTTTGAAAAAAAAAAAAAAAAAAAACACACAAGAAACGCCAAAAAAGGGGGTGGGATACCCATAATCATGGCACACTGCAAAAGAACAATTTAAAACATTTTTCTACTATAATAACACTAAATAACAAACCTTTTCCGAGTGATATAGTAACATGGTGTAATAGTACCGACCGCATACCGGCCACAGAACAGTAAAAGCATGTAAATCAAAATATACACGGGTTTGAGACATGAAATTCTCCAACACACAAAAAAGGAGGGTACTGAACTTAGACGATGAGGAAGAAGCTGAAGCATCCATGATAAAAAATCGCTGAAAACGCTAGGAAAAACAGGCAGAAACTCTCCAAGCTATCGTCATAGTTGATGCTGCGAAAGGGGAATGGTTTAACAGGAAACGTGTTAGTTGTAGCTTATTAAGATCGAAAATGTTCAACCCTCTACCTTATCTTTCGAGAGAAGGTTAACTCTATTCGGGGAAAGATAGCCATGGCTTGTTGTTTTCACGTCTCTATTTATACACTATATCTCTTGGGATATTCGCTCCGGAGGATAGAACTCCCATGATACCTCTAAAGTAAAAGTTCTCCGGTGTATCACTCGCAGAAATATCCCAAAATGAAGCTGCCTATGAGGAGCTTCCAAGAGGACGTACATGGCTCGAGCACCCCTCAAAAAAAGAATATATATATATATATATATATATATATATATATATATATATATATATATATATATATATATATATATATATATATATATATATATATATATATATATATATATATATATATATATATATATATATATATATATATATATATATATATATATATATATATATATATATATATATATATATATATATATATATATATATATATATATATATATATATATATATATATATATGTGTGTGTGTGTGTATGTGTGTGTATGTGTGTGTTTGTGTGTGTGTGTATTTGGTCGTACATTATGCAGGGTCTGTCAACATTATTAACAATAACATGAATATGTTTTGATAGATTTCCTGCATAATAAACTAATTTGAATTGGTAGTAAGTCTATTCGTTTAATATTTGTTTAAATTTTCTTTTATTAAATACTAATAAAATACTAATAAGAATTATACGATAAAAAATCTTACAATAATAATAATAATAATAATAATAATAATAATAATAATAATAATAATAATAATAATAATAATAATAATAATAATAATAATAATAATAATAATGTCAAGATCCCCCGGAATTGTGCCCTGCTTCAAAATTCACAAACCCTTTTCTTTTACGCCACAGCCAATACCATGTATTATGTTCTACCAATACCGCATTTCCATTCTCATGAAGTAGCCCCTCGTTACTTGGTATAATCGGTATAACTGATATACCCGGATAATGTACGCATCCATATCGTGTATCATGGGAAATGTAGTATTCGATAGCCTTCTCATAATGGTCCAATTATTCTCGGTCGCATGTTAGGAGGAACTTAAGCAAAAAAAAAAAAACTGAGGAAGTTTGGAAAAAAAAAATTGACGCGTTCGAAGTAATGGAATGAAAAATATGAAACTTTTGTTATGTTATTAACGAACTTTGTCACCTCGTTGATGATATGAATTTCGTTAATTTTACGTTTAAAGAATCTTTTTTGACGATGATATAAATCTACGGACTTTCGTTACTTTACTTTAAAAAAAAGAATGACTTTAAAGCCACATTTTTAAAGATGATTTCAATTTGCGGGCCTATACCCGATTCAGTCTCCCAGCCTAATTGAGAAAGAAAATGCTGAGCCTTTTAGCATGGAACTAATTCTAATACCTTCTGATTAAGACCATTTAAAATTATAGAAGCTTAAACTTCATAAACTTGATCAGAACGAAGCAATAATTATACCAATGTCCTAAACAGATTTTTTTGATATAACATATCACCAAAAAAATTGCACAATTCTTTTTTCACGGACAAAGCTTCAATAAACTGTTTTGTATTATAACCTCCGTAGAATAATTGATATTCACACTTCAATCTGAGAGGAATTTCAGCAGTTCAATATCTCATATTTCTACTTATTCATGGTGCCTTTTACTTTGTTTTAACCGAAAAAAGCGATATTTATATATGTGAAATCTAATCATGAATATAAAAAATGTAAAAGTAATATCAAGAGATGTTACCCCTTCTATCTGAATATATATATATATATATATATATATATATATATATATATATATATATATATATATATATATATATATATATATATATATATATATATATATATATATATATATATATATATATATATATGTGTGTGTGTGTGTGTGTGTGTGTGTGTGTGTGTGTGTATACACACATATATATATATATATATATATATATATATATATATATATATATATATATATATATATATATATATATATATATATATATATATATATAGATATATATATATATATATATATATATATATATATATATATATATATATATATATATATATATATATATGTATATGTATATATATATATATATATATATATATATATATATATATATATATATATATATATATATATATATATATATATATATATTTGTGTATATATATATATAAATATATATATATATATATATATATATATATATATATATATATATATATATATATATATATATATATATATATTATTACTATCCAAGCTACAACCCTAGTTGGAAAAGCAAGATGCTATAAGCCCAGGGGCTCCAACAGGGAAAAATAGCCCAGTGAGGAAAGGAAATAAGGAAATAGATAAATGAAGAGAACAAATTAACAATAAATCATTCTAAAAACATTAACAACGTCAAAACAGACATGTCATATATAAACTATTAACAACATCAAAAACAAATATGTCATAAATAAACTATAAAAGACTCATGTCCGCCTAGTCAACAAAAAAGCATTTGCTCCAACTTTGAATTTTTGAAGTTCTACTGATTCAACCACCCGATTAGGAAGATCATTCCACAACTTGGTAACAGCTGGAATAAAACTTCTAGAGTACTGCGTAGTATTGAGCCTTGTGATGGAGAAAGCCTGGCTATTAGAATTAACTGCCTGCCTAGTATTACGAACAGGATAGAATTGTCCAGGGAGATCTGAATGTAAAGGATGGTCAGAGTTATGAAAAATCTTATGCAACATGCATAATGAACTAATTGAACGACGGTGCCAGAGATTAATATCTAGATCAAGAATGAGAAATTTAATAGACCGTAAGTTTCTGTCCAACAAATTAAGATGAGAATCAGCAGCTGAAGACCAGAAAGGAGAACAATACTCAAAACAAGGTAGAATGAAAGAATTAAAACACTTCTTCAGAATA
>NC_090734.1:83353125-83355625 GCF_036898095.1 Palaemon carinicauda
GGGGTACAATTTCTTGTAATTTTTTCTATTGTTTGTTTCGTAACTATCCTGCAGTTTAGGTAAAGTCGTTAAATGATTTACCTGACAGATCTATAATAGTGTAACTATCATGATACTTCAATTCCGTATATTCTTAGTTCATCTGAATCTCGCTGTTCATTATGGTAAGGTCACGTGACCACCGATGCAACGAAAACCAACTAACAGTTTTACTAAATGGAAAGACATACAGTAGGTTATTAACTTTGCTTGCCATTTTAACCAGACGACCAAGTAAAGAGACTATGATGCCAGACACATACCTTTGCCTTTTGTTTTTCTAATGGTATTGCTATGCATTTCTGTCACCTATCATTGTCTGGTAACGGATGATATTGCCTACTATGAGATTCAGGGCCTCTGTAACACGGTTTTTTGGACTTTGCTCCTTATCAAATCATCGGATGTAGCTGAAAGTTGACATATGTATATTTTACAACCACACACAAATTTTGTCAGCATTATCAATAACCTAAACCCGATAGTTTTAATTTTTATAGAGTAAAAATGATCTAGCTGACGCCATGGCCAGTGATAACGAGCCAAGAGTCGAAAACATTCATTACGTAAGCAATGTAAACACCTTTTGACAAAATTTCCCCCGCCCATCAACCAGACACCCATTCACCTTCTTCCATCGGCTCTGAAACCCATAACAGTCAAGAATGGCTAACAGGATTTGGAGTTGCCCCCGTGGTTGCAAAACTGCATTTGTCTTACGACTTGCAACTTTATACAGTCAAGAGAAAGCCCGTGGCCATATTTACTATAGCCTGAATAGGTAATTATTCAGTTTCTAGTTTAAATCCAATGTTTATGGTCTGATTTGTATTTAGCGTAACATGATTATAATACTTGTAATGTCATTCAGGTTTTTGAACATTTCCATTAACTATTCACTATGCCACCAAGAGAGAGAGAAAGGGAGAGAGTGTAAGTAAACAGTCTATATAACTATTTTGGTTAAAATAAGATTTTTGTGCTAAATCTCCATCAGACTAACGGATCATCCGATATAATAGTTTTTCTTCTTCTTAGGCCGTACGACTGTGTTGGCTATGTTTTAGGCATGACTGCATTTTGTAAATAAATCATGAATAGTTTTAGGAGTTTTATTTGTGCATCCAATGGGAATTTATAGAAGTAAAGTGAACATAATTCATTTATCCTTTAAAATAATTACTACATGTAGCCAAACAAATAGTAGTAAAGATGATAATGCAATGAGGGAATGATACCATACTTTATCTTTAGCTTCAACATCGGCAATAACATACCCAGTTGCCATAATTTGTCAGCTTAATGAAATAACCTATCATCTAATGTTAAACTTAATTTCTGAGGAGGCCATGGCTTATTGCACAGTAAAAAAACATGACAAAGACTTTATGAATGGCGGAACGATACATAAATGTGGGTGGGGTATCTGTGCTAGCTTAGTAATACTATTGTAGCAGTAGTGCCGCAACAGTAGTATACATGAATTAAACGTTTAAGCCAACTGCTGGGATCCTTGAGGATCATTTAGCACTTCTTACAACTACTCGAGAATTGAGTTTTTATAGCCAGAATTTAAATTTTATAATCCAACAATGCCCATGACCACCTTCAGTGTTATCCTGAATTATAACGAGGCCAAAGTGGGTGGAGCCTCCTGAAGTCATCATTCTGACGATAATTATTGGTGAAGGTTTAAAGCCAAAATACGGTACCGGCTTTTTTCTCAGTAAATAAGTAGGTAGATAGACAATAAATAAAAATTGCTTGACATTGGATGTAGCAGTTATCAAATCAAGCTTGTCTACTACGTTTTTGAAAAGTACCAACTATTCCCTACACCTTGTCAATCTGATTGTGACCTATAAAGTAGACTGTAATTTCTTAGGGAACTTATTTTGGGAGTTAGACTAATAATCGAAGTGTTTTTGTATTTATTAACATATTTTGTTGGTTTGTTCATTATGACAATTATCAGTGGAGAGGTTTCAGAGTTCATAAAGGTGTACTGCTTTGCTTTTATTTAAACTTTAGTGTCATTGTTGGCAGAGGTATAGCCTTCGTTACGTATAGCCAACCATCGACCGAGAAAGAGGGAAGAAATGCCGTCATAGGTTACGTAACGAGTGCGTTCGAAACCTTTTCTCTGAGTAAGTTGGCCCGTCTTCAAAAAACGTCACTTTTACATTATAAGTACAAATTTTTTCAATCTACGTAATGCAGAATAGTCAAAATTTATGTGTAGATATAATGTCCATTCTGAATAAGCGTTATATTTATGAAATTCATAGATACAAAATTATTGCGAAAGAACCGTGTTACAGAGGCCCTGAATCTCATAGTAGTCGTCTGGACATACTCTAAGGAAAAGGTAACTTGGTTATTTTCCTTTTGATAGGTTGAATTAGGTTAAAAAACTACATATAATATTCTCTATTTATTATAATCAATCATTTATTGCAAT
>NC_090734.1:83360625-83368125 GCF_036898095.1 Palaemon carinicauda
TAGATATTAATCTCTGGCACTGTTCAAATAGTTCATTATGCATGTTGCATGAATATTTTTATAATTCTGACCATCCTTTACATTCAGAGCCTCCCGGGCAGTTCCATCCTGTTTATAATACTAGCTATGCATATAATTCTAATAGTCAGACCATCTCCATCATGAGGCTCAATACTACACAGTACTATAGAGGTTTTATTCAAGCTGTGACCAAGTTGTGGAATGATCTTCCTAATCAGGAAGTTGAATCAATAGAACTTCAAAAGTTTAAACTCTCAGCAAATATCTTTATGTTGAACAGACTTACATAAGTCCTTTTATAGCTTATGTTTCAAATACCTGTTTTAATGTTGTTAATGTTTTTTTTTTAAAATCTGCATTACTAATATCGTTTATTCATTTCCTTATTTCCTTTCCTCACTGGGCTATTTTTCCCATTTGGAGCCCTGTGGCTCATATCATATTGCTTTTCCAACTAGGGTTGTAGCTTAGCTATCAAAAAAATAGTGAAAATTAATATCACATTGCCACAACTTTTTTCTAAGATTTTTTTTATATATACAATTATTGCAACTAACATTACCGATTCACCAGGGTAATTATCTTTTTTGGTTCTACAGTTAATCACTGATACTTACTATCAGATAAGAAGTGTGACAATAATTGGAAATAAAACATATTAACTAGAAACTTCCATGGAGGCTGTGGCAAAACCTTCGTCTATAAAGATCACTGCACTGTGTTCGTCCAAAGACTGTAACTACGGCTGAAGCTGGGGGCTTGGAGTCGTGGCCACTGCCCTAGCAGGTTCTGACTGGCAATGAGGATATTAGGCCAAACTTGCTCACTATAGGCAATTTTTTTAGTGAGGCAGATTTGCACCGACTCGAAGCGGTGCCCTTTTAGCTCGGAAAAGTTTCCTGCTCGCTAATTGCTTGGACAAGATAATTCAAACCAATCAGATAGCAAGAATATTTTCCGAGCTAAAAGAACACCGCTGCGAGTCAATGCAGATGCACCTCGTTAAAAAAAATGAGTATAGTAGGCCATGGCTGGTAGTTCATTAGTTGGGTAAATAGTGTTACGTTTTTGTCGTTGATCAAAACTAAGCCAAAGCTGGCATATAGTTGAATTGTGGGTTCATATATATAAATATCATAATTAACCCAACTTCTCTGTTGAATTTAAGTCCATCCACGATTGATTAGGTTTAATATTACGAAGATTTTCCCTTTCTGATTTATTTGTTGTTTTCTTACAGTATAATTTTCAAAACGTGTTTCCAAATTGCTCGAAATATACATAGTTAATAGTGGTACTCTTGTGTTAAATAAAATTTTCTAAAAAATATTTCCGTTTCCATATTTTAAAGTTATCACTGTTCTTAAAAATAATTACAATCACCGTATATTTTTCTTATGATTTTTATAAATATCATATATAGGGAATTTGTGGATCATATACTAGCTAAATTCTGCTTAATAGAGCTCATAATGTAGGAAAATAGATAAGTTTTTGAAATGCGCGTTTTAGCTGCCAGTTAGTGAATTTCAAATGAAATCTGAGATTTGCCACATCAATTTTGACGTTGACTGTATGCTGGCCATCGTCGGAAAACAACATAGACAGACTGCTCGGCGGTCGCGGTGGAACGCAAAGAAACTACATTCTGATGTGTTACAATTGCCTCCTTAGGATTTTGACATATTGATAAGGGTATATTCGTAATACTGTTATTATTATTATTATTATTATTATTATTATTATTATTATTATTATTATTATTATTATTACAAGCTAAACTATAACCAAAGTTGGAAAAGCAAGGAATAAATTAGCTCAGTGAGGAAAGCAAACAAGGGAATAAAGTATATGAGAAGTGATGAACAATCAAAATAAAATATGAAAAGAACAGTAACATCATTAAGTACCGTCTAGCCAATCAAAGGACCCCATAACTCTCTAGCAGTAATACCCACCGGGTGGCTGGTGCCCCGGCCAGGCTACTATCTACATTAAACTACATATTGTTACTCTCTACCATCCTCTAACTTTGAGATGTGTAATTACATCCATCCCTTTTATACATTTTTAGTTGAAATACCATTAGTATTATGTAAGTTATCTTTGGCTGTTTGTTAAGGGAGTTGGAATTACACAGTAAAGTTATAGTATCATTCATGTTCTTATTATGAATGAAACCCCTTCGTATTACATTCTCTCTCTCTCTCTCTCTCTCTCTCTCTCTCTCTCTCTCTCTCTCTCTCTCTTTGATCCATAAGTGATAGATATTTCATGTCAACAGCAAGCAACCTTAGGCAAAAAGAGAGACCAATTATTTTGGTAAATATTTGGCTATAATAAGACCAATTAACTTGACCTTATTCATTCCAGGAATAAAAAAATTATTTCATCCACTTCCTTTTCGTAAGCAAATAATGATTTTTAAAACTAATGATTAAATTGGGGATATTTTATCTAAACAGATCATCAATATGAATGACTTTATTGAAAGAATTTTGCAAAACATATTTTAATTGAGGCCCCAATTAATATGGTTGCTAAATCGTTTGGAAACTTAACTTCCAAATGATGAAAAGATGAATTAAAGAATCAGTAAAGAAATATTGAATAAACCCTGGACATATTTTTTTTATATGCTGATATTGCTTGACATAGTAATGATAAGGATCATTAAAATTTCCCAATTTGCGTAATAAGCGTTCATCAAATCATCTCTGATTCTAAAAAGAAAATAATTTATTTGCTAATATCATTTTAAAAACTAATATATTCAACATTTAAACAATTTTCTGCAAACTTCTACAATTATAACTAAATGACACGGGAGTCTTAACACTTGAGATTTTAACTATTTACTCAATAGGCTTATTATAAGTAACTCTAAGATTATTTACATCCTCTTGTTTAAGCACTGACCTTTAGAAAGATCCAGTTTATTCAATCATTGAAGGGTTTTATCAAGAAAATTGTATGAGTGATTACTTATTCAAGATGAAGGTTTCATTGGGAAGTTTGAATAATTCACCGTGACAGAAGCAGAGAGAGAGAGAGAGAGAGAGAGAGAGAGAGAGAGAGAGAGAGAGAGAGAGAGAGAGAGAGAGAGAGAGGTGGGGGACGGAGAAAGTAAGGTATAGAGACAGGAAAAGAGAATGATAAAGTGAGAAAGAAGCAGATATATAACGAGAGAGAGAGAGAGAGAGAGAGAGAGAGAGAGAGAGAGAGAGAGAGAGAGAGAGAGAGAGAGAGAGAGAGAGAATCCATAATAACACACAGTATAGTAAAATTGAATAACCCAAGGACTTTATTAGAAATAAAGAATTTGATTAATAAACTAAAAATACGAAGCGAAATATAAAAATAGGTAAACAAAATGATTTACTGTATTTGGATCTATAAAACTTTAAATCTGTTCGCTTTGATGAATTGATAAAACATTTAATCTTTACGGTTATAATTTATCCATCCAATCTTATTTGAATTTAGTTAAACCTGAAGATAATTACCGAATTCTTGAAAGTATATTTTATCTTATTAGGCCTAGCACATTTGGAGCTTGTATCATGTGAGTATATATAGGATCCTTCTAAAAATTAACTGTATTGCATGAACAATGACTTTCTAAAAATTACCAAAGAAAGGGTAAATTAAATGACAGACCTTTCCATATGAGTGACTGAAAATACGATTAGGATGCTGGAACTCTTATGCGATTCCTATATTGTCTATGCCTGTCAGTGCCATAACGAAACCCAAATAGACAAGGATTACGTTTTGTAAATACCACGACAAAAAAAAAAAAAAAAAAAAAAAAAAAAAAAAAACTTTGGTGGTTTTGCTGCCCAATTAAAACAGAAAGAATTCAAAATAAACTATATTTTGCGATGATATAACAAGTACATTGCCATAAATGAATCTTTCCTAATGAATTATTAATTCTGACACCGCTTTTGTCAGATAAAGTATTAAAATGCTCAAGGATGTATACATACATACAATTATAATTCTGTTTATATATATATATATATATATATATATATATATATATATATATATATATATATATATATATATATATATATATATATATATATTGTAATAATTCTGTTTTGAATAGTTCGGGAAAGAGATTGACTAGACAATTGTTCAAATGCCAGTTAACTACTTGTTCCCCATTTGTTGGCAGGAACGAAGGTTTCGGAGGTCACGTCACAGCAACGAAAATTATAGTCGGCAGTGAGAAGGTGTCTGTCTTCAAGGAAGGTCACTGATACTTTTGGAAGATACGGTGTTGGATCTGGTGTTTCGCCGTTGAGTTTGGAGCAATCAATTCCGTTCCCATGTGATGGTTGTGGCTGTTTGAGAAGCAGCGTGGGTCGTCTCGAGTTACGTTGGTGTGGCCTGTTTAAATGTGGGAATTTCAGGAGTGTGGCTTCATTCCTCAGTTTTGTGCAAGCACAGAGAGCTTGGAAGGAGAATTTCCTGGTATTTTTCCCATGTGTGCTATCACACGATCAAGGCGGAAATTGGAAGCTAGTAGGGATTCTAAGATTGACTTCTCGAAGTGTTTTCTGGGAAAATTTGGTGATTGTTCTGAACAAGGTAAGGTTTTAGCTGTATCTAGAGAGAAATTCATAAAGGATCAAGAAAATGACCTAGAGATAGCTGCAAAGGCTTTTTCAGATAAGGAAATTAAGAACATTCCAGTCGGGTATTATATCAAAAATGGATTATTGATGAGAAAATTTAGAGCCTCTAAGGTTGCTGCCGATGAAGAATGGGAAGTTAATTATCAAATAGTCGTTCCTCCAAATGTGCTAATTTTACATTTAGCACATCAGAATCCATTTAGTGGCCATTTTGGAGTCGATAAAACTTTTTGCAAATTAACTAAACACTTTTACTGGCCTGGGATTCATTCTGATGTTAAAGAGTTTTGTAAGACATGCCATGTGTGTCAAATGATCGGAAAACCGAACCAAAAGTTGACTAAAGTTCCCCTTGAACCCATACCAGCCATGGAAGAACCATTCCATAGGCTATTAGTGGACATTGTTGGTCCATTTCCAAAGTCAAAAGGTGGAAATCAGTATATACTTACAATCATGGACAGATCCACTAGGTATCCTGAGGCCATTCCGTTGCGGAATATCTGCTCTAAGAATATTGTAAATGGGATGTTACAATTTTTCACTCGGTTTGGATTGCCTAAAGAGGTTCAGTCAGACCAGGGTTCAAACTTCTTAAGCAATGTATTCAGACAGGCAATGCAGGAACTAGGTATCAGGCAGGTAACTTCATCAGCGTACCATCCTCAGAGCCAAGGGGCTGTAGAAAGGTATCATCAAACCTTGAAAACTATGTTGAAAAAATTGTTTGGAGAACAAAAGCGATTGGGATAAAGGTCTGCCCTTCCTTCTGTTTGCGTCCAGAGAAATCCCCAATGAGTCGTTAGGGTTTTCCCCTTTCGAGTTAGTATTTTGTCATCAGGTTAGAGGACCTTTAAAATTGATTAAAGATCAGTGGATTAATAATGTTGAAGATTCTAATTTGTTGGACTATGTTTCAGATTCCAGGGAAAGAATCAGGAAAACCTGGGACATAGCAAGAGATAACTTAATGGAAGCTCAGCAGAAGATGAAAAACTACTATGACTTGGGAGCCAAAAAGGTTGACTACAAACCAGGAGATGAGGTATTGGTATTTCTTCCAGTAGCAGGTCAGCCATTACATGCTAAGTTTTCTGGGCCTTACATAATAGAAAAGAAGGTAGGAAATACGGATTATGTTGTTCTTACTCCAGATAGGAGAAGGAAAAAGAGGTTGTGCCATGTTAATATGTTAAAGCCATATTTTTCAAGGATGCCAAAGCCAGTCTTGTTGAATATAAAGTTAGATAATAATAGTAATCAAGAGAAACTTAAACTTGAGACTGAGGTTGAAGACTGGCCTATTTCAAATTCGGAGGCTTTAAGGAATTTGAAGAATAAATTGGTTCATCTGGATGAAAGTCGAGGTCAGGAGTTGAGCGATTTATTCTACGATTATAAAGATGTATTTTCAGATGTTCCGGCAGGACATGCTCTTTACTACATTTTGAGGTATATACCAGTACCACCTCTTCATTAACCGTGTATACAGACCATAACCCATTAAAATATTTGAATTGTTTCAGGAACAATAATCAGAGATTAAAACGATGGAGTCTATTTTTACAACCCTACGATTTGAACATCCTACATATCAAAGGAAAGGAGAACGTCATTCCGGATGCATTATCAAGGATGTGACTAGATATATTTTTGACCTGATTTTGTTGGATGCAAAATATATATTACATTTGTTTTCCTTTTTAGGGGGGAGGTGTAATAATTCTGTTTTGAATAGTTCGGGAAAGAGATTGACTAGACAATTGTTCAAATGCCAGTTAACTACTTGTTCCCCATTTGTTGGCAGGAACGAAGGTTTCGGAGGTCACGTCACAGCAACGAAAATTATAGTCGGCAGCGAGAAGGTGTCTGTCTTCAAGGAAGGTCACTGATACTTTGGAAGATACGGTGTTGGATCTGGTGTTTCGCCGTTGAGTTTGGAGCAATCAATTCCGTTCCCATGTGATGGTTGTGGCTGTTTGAGAAGCAGCGTGAGCCATCTCGAGTTACGTTGGTGTGGCCTGTTTAAATGTGGGAATTTCAGGAGTGTGGCTTCATTCCTGGATTGTAATTTCCAGGTGTATCTTCGTGTCGGTGGCTGAAGAAGAACCTCTCACTCAAGAAATTGTTTTCGAATACTCTCTATTCACTCTGAGACCTCTAGAACTGCTTGTTTGAATGTCGGCTAAGTTTTGTTTTTTATTATATTTATTAGTTATTTTTCCATGAATATTACCTGAGCTCTTGGATACCGCTAGAACTGCTTGTTTGAATGTCAGCTAAGTTTTTTTTTTTATTATATTTATTAGTTATTTTTCCATGAATATTACCTGAGCTCTTGGATACCGGTCGTATCTGCAAGTGTTTGTTATTCAAGCATAATAAAATGCTTTGAAGTGTTGTTTTGTGTATAATTCTCCTCCTCATAATTAAACCTGTTTTTAAATATGTGTTGTGGTTGTTCATGATGTGGACATCGTAACAATATATGTATGTATGTATGTATGTATGCATGTATGCGGGTGTGTGTGTATTGTATGCTTAAATATATACACAGATAAATATACCTTAACTGGGTAAAGGAGTTTGTGTATAGTCATGATCAGCAAATATGTACGAGTCAGGGCCATTTATACTAGGGTAGTTTACTGTGCCCGATCTGATAAAAACCTTCCACTATCACCAATCTGCCATGGCATTCGTGGTAATCAAATAGCAGAGCCTCATACATAAATAAAGATGAAGTAAGGCCTTTCCCCTGCAGTGGATTATAATATATATATATATATATATATATATATATATATATATATATATATATATATATTGA
>NC_090734.1:83375625-83395625 GCF_036898095.1 Palaemon carinicauda
AAGACTGTAAATCATTCAGGGAAGAGAGAGAGAGAGAGAGAGAGAGAGAGAGAGAGAGAGAGAGAGAGAGAGAGTAAACTGTTATTTTTTATTACTAGGTAAACTACAATCCTAGTTGGAAAAGCAAGATGCTAAAAGCCCAAGGGATTCAACAAAGAGAAATATCTCAGCGAGGAAAAGAAATAAGGAAATAAGGAAATAAATTAGTGATATAAGAAATAATGAACTGTCGAGATAAAATATTTTAAAAACAATAACAACCCCCACACGCCCTCGACCGTCAAAACACAGCAAGAATTCTTGGCCATGATAAACTATTGATCACCTGTTCTTGACGGCCATCACTGCCACTCTTGTCCTTCTATACGCCTCCCTCAAGGTAAGGCAAAAGACATCAAGTGGGGTTCCCTTCTGGAAGCAGCCTTTTGGAACGCTTTGCTCATATTTAGGGCTATACTATAAGACAGAGAGAGAGAGAGAGAGAGAGAGAGAGAGAGAGAGAGAGAGAGAGAGAGAGATCTAAGCATGGTTTGATCATCTTTATTTCTATACTATAATGGGGAGAGAGAGAGAGAGAGAGAGAGAGAGAGAGAGAGAGAGAGAGAGAGAGAGAGAGAGAGAGAGAGAGAGAGAGAGAGAGAAGACTTGCTCCTTTTTGTTGGATCATATTGTTTCAATATGTTTGAGAATATTTTTCCGTCATACTGGTTGGAGCTACTAGCGACATCTGTTACCAAGTGGTCTAGTTCTAGTTTCACTACCTCATGCACAATAAGTAGTTGTGAATGAAGGAACAAAAGCAGCGAATAAAACTAAAATTATTACACATATAAAACGAAATAGTAGGATAAAACTCATTGATAACCAGAAAACAACCCTTCGTAGATCAGATATATATATATATATATATATATATATATATATATATATATATATATATATATATATATATATATATATATATATATATATATATAAGGACCATTATTAATCTATAGTTTATGGAGATAAGAAGGAATCCAACCTGGTATCACAACCATAACCCTGGGTAGAAGACTAAGTTGGAGCGTAATGCAGGTATATATACTAAAAGAACATTGTGCAATGTTCAACGCAGCTCAAAGCTTGATAATCCATAAATCACAATAAGATAAGGTGGCAGTTGCATCAGTGCGTTTCCCTGAAAGGAAGCCATGAATCCATCAGCTGACTCGGCTTCTAGCGATTCCAAACGATTTATTGAGGAGGAAATCCTTTTAGGAGCTTCGTGACAATATTTGGTGGAGATGGTGATGTTGAGGAAGAATAGGGTGAGGTGACCAAATATATTCCAGTCAATATAAAATCACGTTGTTAGAATTGCTCCGGAAATATTCCTGATGTATATATGAATGATATTGATATTTTTTTTTCATTGAAATAATCTTTTTTTTTTTTGTCTTTATATTGAGAGATGATTAATAAGGAAATGATGTACCAGAAGGTATGATTACTTTTCAGTTCTCTAATGAGATGCTATAACTAAAATTATTGAAAGATTACACCATAAGAAAACAATAGTTTTTTTTTTTCTTTTTCCGAAGATTATATTAACGGTTATCAATACTTAATAAATTATTTCTTAGAATTACTGTAGGAATAAATGAGAGATCTTCTATATTTTTGTTGTTGCTGAGATGGAAAAAAATTTCATTGTTATCAAAACTTGATAGAGCATATAGAATAGACAGGTTTGTCTGTCAAGAGACTGCGGTTGAATGGAATGTCTTTGAAATTACTTTGGGCAATGTTTGCCGATGTAAAAAGTACTTACAGGCTCTCTCAGGTTAACTTCTGTGGCTTCCAGGTGGCTTCATGCCATGCATTATTGCATTTGGTTGGCTATAATTGAGGTCCCGAGAGAATTCCCTATGCCTCTTACTTTTAAAGGAAAAGTGGGTCATCTTCTAGGATTGGTGTAGTAGAAAGAATTTTCCTTTGGTCTGAACATCCCTAGCGCAGATCACAGACTTCTTTGTTTTCCTTCACTGAGATACCTTCCGCTCAGTTGCTGCTGCCAAGGCTAACATTACGCCTTTGGCATGGTCTTTTGACGAAAAGGGATAAACCTCTCCTCCTTGTAGGAGTTGTCTATGTTCGTGAGGAGCGTAAAATGATTTTGCACACATGACCCTGTTTCTCAAGGGATATACACATACCAGTCAAGTCTTTCAAAAGGGAGTCGATTAAGGTTCTGACTCCCAAAACTTTCTTTGCTGCCTGGTGTCCCGGAGGAGTTTGGGAAAGTTGCACGGTTCCTCTTCCTTAGCCTCCCGCGCTGAGGCATGGAAGGAGTTCCCTTATTTGGGTGCCAAGTTAGGTGGCTAAATCCCAGAACCAATTGGATCACAATCCCAGGTTCAAGTCTTTCTCTATCCCCCATCTATGAGAAGTGTTTGAAGGGGATTTAAAAGAGATGCTCTCGTCTCCCATGAAGGCTCTGCAGTGTATCTGAAGAAAACCCGGCACCTCAAACCTTAAGGTGTGTCCACAAGGTCAAACAGTGTCTGTCGGACAAACATTGTTGCCATATCTAAATTGAAAGAGAATGACGTCATAAGCATTGAAATGAGAGAAGTTGATATGGTAACAAACAGTGGTACCAGATGAAGTTGACTACAAGGATTTCTACTCCTTTTACCAGACAAAGACCGGAAGAAATATCCGAAGCTGATGTCCGCTGGCATCTCTGTTATTTTTTTAAGTGTTATAATCTGTACTCGAGAATCAAGTAGTAGTTAGCTTCAAGTATTGAGCATCATAACCATAGTATACCATAAAATAAAAGCACAATCCAATAAATTAAATTTTGCACAATGATTATTCTTTTGAGAACAATGAAATGGTAATGGTCAATGGAAGGACTAGTTGCAAAGACAAAGTGAAAAGAGAAGCCATTCATCCATTTTAGAGGAAACTCAAATTGATTATGAATTAAACTTTAAAAACTATATACTGATTGGCTCAAACGCTTTATACATTTTATTGGAGAAATTAGATCGTTTTATAAGTAAGCAGGACACATGTATGAGAAAAAGCATTTTTCCAAAATAACGTCATGAGGTATTACAGAATTACATATGCCTGACTTAAAATAACCTATCAGTGAACTTAGGATGTTATTGTTATTAACGTGCAATATATAGCCTATATTATTCAAAGAAATAACTAATGTTTGAGACTCGTCATACTTCGGATTACGTGTTGTTAACTAAATCCAAGTAGTTACAGTGTTAAAGATAAAATGTTAAAAATTTGTTTCCCCTGTTCAGAGAGAGAGAGAGAGAGAGAGAGAGAGAGAGAGAGAGAGAGAGAGAGAGAAAGAGAGAGAGAGAGAAAGAGAGAGAGAGAGAGAGAGAGAGAGAGAGAGAGAGAGAGAGAGTTGCATTTTTTTCTCACGATCAAACACTTCTTCGAGCAAATGAGACTTCGGTGTCCATGATTGAAACATTCTCTCATGCTATACTCGTGTATCGATGCGCCATAATTTGGTTGTGCAAATGTCATCCCTACCAACCTCCGACTTTTTTTTATTTCTCCAATTTGCGTAACTCTTTCTTGTCATGACCCATTGTGGATTCCATGGTCTTTTCGACTTGTAAACCAGTTACACACATTCCACTTCTCGGAAGTTCTGACGTTATTTTATTTATTGTTGCTACAAGTTTATTTCTGTCTTTGTAAACATTTGCTTTGATGTTTTATAAGCATGGGCTCTGCCAGTACTTTTTGATTAGCAACTGAAATCCAGCTTTCCTCCGTAACTAAATTACAACTAGTCATGTTTACAGGGAATGTGATACCTAATCTTCTAAAAGTTAAAGTTAATCCGGTAAACAAGTAGAACTCCGTCCATAGTGCCACTCCGCCTCCGGAGAGTGTTTGAAGCTCGAACTCTACGAACACAGGCACTGTCCCACACACCACCTGGTGCTCGTTATTGACGTCATTAAAGCTTTATTCACAATGGTAACTGGTAAGAATTGTGCTCTTAGGACACTGTTCGATAGTGTGGACGCACCTTTAGAGTTTACGACTGTTCCTTAACACCGAGAGGACCATCAAGTGGGTTGAAATAACACCAATAAATAACCACAATTCTCTTGATAAATCTGTTCTTGGTCTTGTGTTGGCTTCTTAAATGGTTGTGTAATAAGACCAGCTACTATCATTATTATTATCAATATTATTGTTATTATTACTAGCGAAGCTACAACCCTAGGTAGAAATTGGGATGTTATAAGCCCAAGGACTTCAACTGGGAAAAATAACTCAGTGAGAAAAGTAAATAAGGAAATACATAAACTTCAAAGGAAGTAGTGAGTAATAAAAAAAGAAAAAAAATAGAAAAATAACAACTTTAAATTGAATCTTTCATATATAAACAGGACAGTAAACATCTGGTCTATGGTAATGCATATATGTAAGTATAAAATGAAAGTAGAATGACCGGCTCTTCTTCATTCTTTCTGCACCTCTCTAGAAGACAAAGCGTTCGAAGCGTTACTTGCTGTATCTAACTTTTTTTTCTTAAACGATACTTCTGAGCTCCATACTTTAGAATCTAGAAAAGTCTCTCCCACATCCTGCCTAGACAGTTTGGAGGATGGCATAATATATAAAAACCAGTCGATATTTATTCACCAGATATATTATAGCAGACTGCTATCCCCTTCGAGGGAAGGGATATCTTGGATAGGCCAAGCCTTATCAACCTATTCATCCATATGATAGGCATGTAGGAGGTTTCTGGTGTCATCTCATTCACACCTGTACGGGAAAGGGTAGACTGCCATTTCCGGGGAAGAAAAAGAACCCACCATTCCGGTTCTAGGGGATTTTGGACCCACAAATCAGCGAGTCTTTCTATTCAAAGGACGGAAGGTTCGTATACGGTTAGGAACAAATAAATTTAAATATATATATATATATATATATATATATATATATATATATATATATATATATATATATATATATATATATATATATAACTTGTACTTTTCGTACCTATACGAACCTGAGTCGTTCAAGTTAAACTTCCTATCTAAACTACCCCTTCTGTCTTGAGCAAAAAGATCAAAATTGAAGAACTTCCGACAGGTAGGGGGGGGGGGGGGGGAGGGGGGGGTTGTGGGTGGTGGCCCGTCTCTCCGTCACTCACCACCTACCGTAAACTACCTCGTTAACTACTTCAACGGCAGTCTGAAATCGAGCTGAAAAGAATATCCTATTTAAAAGACTGAGAATTCTAATGGTAGTAAAAATACAAATTAATATTAATATTATATATTTTTCAAATTCAGGAAATGGCCTTAACAAGTTTAGCATAAGTATTATTGAAAGAAATTGTGCCATGTTCATATAAAGCTTACAAAATTATCTTATCCAATTAAAAGTAACTGTGAATTGAAGAATATATTTAATAGAAAATAATAAAGTGTTAAAGCCTGCTCAACGGTTCATAATGATACGTATTATAAAAACAAAATAATAGAAACATAACTTGAGCGTTATTTACCACAAAAGTGCTGAAAGTAAAAACTCCTCAAAGATTATTATTCAATCTTATCAAAACAAAGAAAAGTTATTGGAACGTAGGTAAATGAAAGTCCAATGATGGACGAAGACTGGAAGAACATAGGCTGGATGAACTATAGGGTTAAATACCTTAAGAAGCTATTATAACAGTAATGAAGATAACGTATTTTTATATATTAAAAAAAAAAGTTACAACATGCAGAGGACTTTGAAGCATGTTATTAAAAGAAAGTACGCCCCAACTTGGCACTTCTATTCCATGACAATCCTCTAGTACATTACTTAAAATAATTTTAAGCACCTTCAAAACAAATACTTAACGTATAAAAAGCAAGTTCTATAAATGGAAGGTAAAAAGAAGATCAACAAGAAAATCTACGATAAATATAGATAATCTGGAAGTCTTGAGATAAATTATATACAATTCCAAGTTTTTTTTTTTTTATTATTATTGGGAATGTTTGAAAAAGGCCCATGGTTACAAGATTTCTTTTTATTATCTCTGTAACTTTCGAGATTTTTTACCCGTATAAAATTCATTGCTATATTTCCTCACAGAAAATAAATATTGTAGGACCTTTCTTACACTGGTAGAAGGTAGGATTCCCCATGTGCTTGTGAACTTCACAAGTCAATAGCGAGAAATTTTCAGTGGATAAAAAAAAAAATAAAAAAAAGTAAATAAAAAATAAAAAATTAATAGTTTCATCCCATCTTTTTTGCTTTTGAGGATTGTTAGATGATTTTGTCATCCAATGTCAATTTGTAAAATTTTACAGGACAAACACACTAGAACTTTGTTTGCCTTTATGAAATCAATTTCAATAATGAATAAAGGAATGTCTGAAACAAAAGGAAGTTATTTGTAAAAATACAAATAGATATATTATTAGTTTTTATCAAATTTCCCTTGTTTAAAAGCAACAAACATCAATAAGCTCGTTGTATTAAAACCTTCATTAATACTCCCTTATAGGTGTACACATGTGTTTCCGAACTGTAGAACTTCATTTAGGGAAAAGAGACTAGAGGAAGATAACACTAAAGAATAGAAGAAGGAAATACTATTACTAAAGAAAGATAGAAGAAAAGAAACTTCAGAGCAAAATTTTGTCAATAAAACGCACAGGGAAAAGTTCACAGGAACGAAGAGAAACTATTGTAAACAAAAAGTAACGTAAACTATGAAATAAAAAGATTTATGGGTGAGAGGAGGTTGATAGTGAAAGGGGAAAGAAAATTTCAAGGATAACGAACGGAAGAAAATAAACAGCACACGAATGAAATAGAGAAACACTTCTTTTTGTTTGCATATATTTCCATTTTCTGAGTAATTCAGGTAACTAAGAAAGTTTTTTTCTACACTTAATTATTATATTAAATCTATAACAATTTCATATGCTTAAAAACACATTCTCTCTCTCTCTCTCTCTCTCTCTCTCTCTCTCTCTCTCTCTCTCTCTCTCTCTCTCTCTCTCTCTCTCTCTCTAATGCAAATGGATGAAATATTTGAGAAAAAAAAGGCTCGTTTGATTAAATTGTTTAATTAATCTATTTTATGACGATAATCAAATAATATTCTCTCAACCTTATGTAGTTTATTAAAAATTTCATGCCTCATTTATATCAAGATATATTATTTTATTAGTTATAGTTTATATGAAGATATATTATAATGAAAGTTATAGAAACATAGCAAAAATCATTTTCATTACTCATCTACAAGAATAAATATTCCATTCAAGCACTGCTACTTTCCTTCCACTCTGCAACGACATCTTTCAATCGTATTTCTCTCTCTCTCTCTCTCTCTAGGATAGTTATCTTGTGAATTACTTAAAATCGGATCAAGATGGCGCTCTGTAACACAGGCAAAGCTTGGAGGGACATTGCTGCAATCAGCAAAAGTAAATTCCATGAGTTAGTGAAACTAGAACTAGACCACTTGGTAACAGATGCCGCTAGTAGTTCCAACCAGTATGACGGAAAAATATTCTCAAACATATTGAAACAATATGATCCAACAAACAGGAGCAAGTCTGCGGAAAACATCAGCAAAATAATAGAAGAAATTCCAAAGAAGATCCAGGTGATAAAGAGACTTATAAAGAAAGTTTACATCAATCAACACATTTCATCAAAGAACAATAAGAAGTCCAATATAGTGAATATGCTGATTGATGCATTGGGAAAAAGAATGCCATGGAAATGCGATGCATGTCATGTACCAACACATCCTTTTTGCGCTGAAGTGCAACATAAAATAGATAATTAGACATAAAGGTATTCTGCTCAACAAGCTTAGTCTGGATAGAAAATACAATTAAGCTGAGACTGAATCTGCAAATAGTTGAAGATAAAGAAGAGGAAGAAGAAGACGAAAAAGAAGAAGAAGAAAAAGAAGAAGAGAAAAATGAACAGGATTTGTGTGAGGATGCAGAGGAAATAATTGATACAACATATGATGTCATTCAACAACATACTTATGAGGAAATAAATTATCAGATGGAAACAAATAAGAGACCCAAGAGACTCTACCCAGACCTACATACTTTTAGGGAAGAGCAAGAACAATAAAAAAAGGAAAAGAAAGATATAGTCTGCAATTCACCGAAAAGAGGGATTGCGGATTTGGCGAAAGATGCTACTACAAGCATCCAAAGATATGCTATAATTATGAAAAATATGGTAATTGTGCGTATTTAGACGGATATGGAGACGAATGCAGATATCGCCATCCAAAAATTTGCAAAATCCTGAAAGAAGGAAAAGGATGCAAATCCAACAAAAAATGTCGATATATGCATCCTGCACCCATAAATAAAAGTCAGAAAACTCAGCAAACAGAAAAGAAAAATGAAAGCAAAAATGAAACAAAAAAAGAAACAAAAAATCAAGCCGAGTATATACCTCGCTATGCACAAAAGGCCCCAAGATATGATGCCTTTCAACCCAAATATGCACAATTAGAGCCCAACTACAAAGAATGCATCTATAATGCCAGGGGTTGGTGCAGATATGGGGATAATTGCAGGTATACATACAAAAATAAATATGAAGGCGAAAGTGCAAATATAATAGAAAAGTTGGATTTTTAATAGCAAAATTCCTGGAAATGAAGAAAAGAACATCATATATGAACCGGAAGGAAGAATGGGAGAATCCATATTATTACCAATATCAAATAATGGGGATGAAACACAAACCATAATAGTGATGAATGCACAGGGTTTAGTCACGAGTAACTCTAAAAGGAAAATAGAGTTCTTAGAAGAACTAACCCAAATAAAAAAAATAGATATATTAAATATAAGTGAAACATGGTATTCCCAAGAGACTGGCAGTGATGACTAGATAAAGGGTTTCCATACATATAGATCAGACAGAACAAATAGGAATCAAGGGGAAATTGCTATAAATGGAAGAGACATAAATCAAGGAAAAGTCTGTGGAAAATACAGCAACAAAGAATATGAATTGATTGCGGTAGAATTTGAATATGAAAAACTAGTGAATATTATAGTTCAAACACTCAAATACTAAGGAGTTTGACATAATAATAAAAGAAATAGATGATATATGTAAAAGTAATAAAGACTGGAATATACTTCTATACGGAGATTTTAACTTTCCTTTCGTGGATTGGAAAGAACAGATGGAAGAAAGTGGTTGTATATATATACATATAAAAAAAAGAGTAATAGTAGCGCGGAAGATAAGAGGAAATTTGAAAAGCTTCAAGATATGCTATTAGAACATAATATGCAACAAATAAACCACATTCCAACAAGAAAGGACAATGTACTAGATTTAGTGTTTGTGAATGAGGTGAATTATGTTAAAGAAATAATATTGTATAACACGGGAATTTCAGACCATAATGTCATACAATTAATAGTTTACTCCAAATCAAGTGAACGCAAAGATAAACAAAGCACAGATCGATGGGAAGGATATAGAAGATATAATTTGTATAGAAAGAATATGAAATAGTCAGAAATGAATGAAGAATTGAACAAAGAATGGAAAAATGTATTTGTAAGTGATAATATACAGGTAAATACAGATATACTGTACAAAGTACTGGAGAAAATTGTTGGAAAATATATACCGAGAAAAAACAATAAACATCAGATATGCATACCAAGAGACAGAAGGATCTTATTTCAGAAAATTTGAAAGTGAAAGAAAAATCTTGCAAAAGAAAAAAATGTATGGAAAATGATAGAAAAACAAAAGATTATACAAATGAAAGAAAATGAAAGAAAATTACTTAGAAGAAAGGACATTTCAAAATATAAAAAGAATATCCAAAGTACTTTACTCCTATGCAAAAAAGATGAATAAAGGGAGATTAGAAATAGGCCCTCTAATATTTGAAGGATGAGTAACGAATAAAAAAAGGAAATATGCAACATACTAGCGGAAAAATATAAGAGTGAGATCACACCAAGAATTGCGAATGACTATAATGAAACAGAAATGAGAGAAGAAAATGTTGAATATCTAACGGATATAGATATTAATGAAGCAGATATTGCGCAGGCTATAAGCGAAATTAAAAATGGATCAGCGGCCGGACACGATGGAGTTCCAGCGATTTTCTTAAAAAAAAAAGGCACACAATATCGCGAAGCCGCTTGCAATACTGCTAAGATAAAGTGCAGATATGAGCGAGATATATGTTAAACATATATTAGCTTCTATAACCCCCTATTTTCAAAAGTGGATCAAGACTAGAGGCAAGTAATTATAGACCTGTTAGTCTAACATCACATATTATGCAAGTGTATGAAAAGGGAATAAAAAAGAAAATAATGAATCATTTGGTTATAAATCATTTATTTAATATAGGTCAGCACGGTTTTGCGCCCGGAAAAAGTACACAAACATAACTGATAGTACACTATGAAAACATATACAAAAATATGATAAATGAAAAAGACACAGATGTGATCTATCTAGATTTTGCAAAAGCATTTAACAAGGTAAACCATAATATACTAGAGAAAAAAATGAAAAAGCATAATATTGTGAGAAAGATAGGAAAATGGGTAAAAGAGTTTCTGCAAAACAGAAAACAGATAGTGGTTGCAAATGACAGGATATCAGCTGAAGCTCAGGTAATATCTGGCGTGCCACAGGGTACGGTATTAGCTACACTGCTGTTTGTTATTATGATCTCAGACATACCCTGTAATGTTAATTAAAGACACTGTAGTGAGAAGTTTCACCGATGACACAAGAATAATTAGAGAAATTACTTGTGATTGAGATAGGATCTCACTACAAAGAGATCTAAACAAAATATATGAATGGGCGGAGATGAATAGGATGGTATTTAACTCCGGTAATTCGAACCGACAAAAGATGGAAACAGAGAATGAATGGTATATGCATATAAGGGACCTAATAACGAGACAATCACAAACAAGGAAGAGATTAAAGACCTTGGTGTAATGTTAAACAGAAATATGTTATGCAACGACCAAATAGCAACACTGTTGGCTAGATGTAAAACCAAAATGGGAATGATATTCAGACACTTTAAAACAAGAAAAGATGAACACGTGATTATGCTTTACAAAACTTATGTACGTAGTACACTCGAGTACTGCAATGTGATATGGTACCCACACTACCAAAAGGATATTGCACAAATAGAGAGTGTACAAAGGTCCTTTACTATTAGAATGAAAGAAGTTAAGGAACTTGACTACTGGAAAAGACTGCAATTTCTAAAACCATACAGTCTACAAAGGAGAAGAGAACGCTACATGATAATACAAGCATGGCAGCAAATCGAATGAATTACTGAAAACATCATGGAGCTAAAAAACCAGAAAGAGTAAGCTGAGGTAGATTAATAGTGCCCAATACTACACAAGGAAAACTAAGGAAGGCGCACAGGATATTAATCCACTACGCAACATCATCAATATGCAGCGACTATTTAATGCGCTGCCAGCTCATCTAAGAAACATATCAGGAGTGAGCGTAGATGTGTTTAAGAATAAGCTCGATGAATATCTAAGATGCATCCCAGACCATCCAAGACTGGAAGATGCAAAATACCCCGGAAGATGAATTAGCAACTCTCTGGTGGATATACGAGGTGCCTCACACAGAGGGACATTGGGGAACCCAAACATAGAATAAGGCAATAAGGCAATAAGGTAAGTCTCTCTCTCTCTCTCTCTCTCTCTCTCTCTCTCTCTCTCTCTCTCTCTCTCTCTTTATAAGAGCATTTTATTTTGTTAAAGCTTGCTTAATAACTCTGATGGTATTATCCTAATGATTAGTACCTATTCAAGGTCTCTCATTTTACTTGAAAGATTTCTTACGAATTTTTAATGTATGATTTAACACAGAATCGACTTTTAAGTATAGCTATTGTTAACAATGATAGTAATAGACGTAATAATGATGATAAGAAAAATAGTTGTTTTCATAATGATAATAATAATAAGAAAAATAGTTATCATAATAATAATAATAATAATAATAATAATAATAATAATAATAATAATAATAATAATAATAATAATAATAATAATAATAATAATTGTGGGGGATTATGTAAGCCCACATCGTACAGGAAGGTATGGAAAAAGGAGAGCATTGGGCTCCAAGGAAACACCATGTTTTTCTTAAAACCTCTGATTTTATTAGAGCAACTAAACTCTTAATTAAACATAATGAGACGTACATTAAGCAAAAATAGTTACAAAATTCACACTCATAAATATGATGACTTGTAAAAATCAAATACTAAATTAATTGTACTTCAATATACACTTCAAGTAAGAGAAACAGAATTAAATATGTAACCAAGGAGCTAACAAAAAAACATTGGAACATGAGTTATAAAAGAAAATGGTGGTGCTATTTCAGACACACTATAAGGAAACTCCTTTCAAGTGAATATGCAGAAGACACCTTTCTAAAGTCAACATCCTCCCGGCAATAGGGGACAAAGCCACCTATTAAAGAGCACAACTTAGACCTTACCTAAATTATACATGGCAGAAAAATACACAAAAATTAGGAATGTAGTTTTACAAAATATACACATTAAGCTTTGCTTGACATGCACAACTGCATGACTTACAGTGACTATTATAAATCTAGCTTAGTAGGAGGATTATTTACTCTACCAGACTTAGACTTTGGAAGTACATCATCATCACTAACAGTATGAATAGGCATTTGAGGATTATCACATACATTTCTATCAAAATCATCACAGGATGCATCAGTAGTAATCAAATCTTCAGATCTACCTACTTCAAGATTATACAATCTTTGAATGGGTCTAGTCATTTCTCCCTTTTTAGTTTTGAGCCTTACACTTCTTACAAGGCCATCTCTACCTTTAAAAACATCTACAATAACCCCAAGAGGCCACTTCAATCTAGGGAGGTTATCTTCTTTTATCAACACAAGGTCACCCTTAGACAAATCACATTTTTTATTGAATCCTTTAACAACTTGAGGCAAATTGGTTATATAATTGTTACTCCAAATTTTCCAAAAATGTTCTAGGTTCTAGTTTCTTAAAACTTCTCTTTCATTCAAGTCCCTGGAAGTCACCTTACATGGCTCAAAATTTATTAAGGATTTACAGTGTGGGGCTCTTCCTAGGATAAAGTGTGATGGAGTGAGATAATGAATGGAGTCAAGTTCATCACTCACATGGGTCAATGGTCTGGAATTAATACAGGATTCTATTTCTACTAGTATAATTTCTAATTCACTCTTACTTACATAGTTCAGATTTAGTGTCTTTCTCAAGGCAAGCTTAACTGACCTAATGAATCTCTCCCACCAGCCCCCCCCCCCCCACCACCAGGGAGCATGAGGGGCAATAAAGTTCCACTTGGGAGCCAAGTGGCCATACAGCCTTTGTACTTCATACCTAGCAGCTACAAAAGTCTTTGCATTATCTGAATATATAACACTAGGTAAACTTCTCCTGACAACAAATCTTCTTATAGCCAATAAGCAGTCAGGCAAGGATAAAGATTCTGTAAGCTCTAGGTGTACGGCTCTTACAACACCACAAGTGAACAACAATACATAAAATTTCTTACTAGGACAATCAGCACAAAAGAGGGGGCCTGCATAATCTAAGCCTGTTACATCAAAGGGTGGAGAAGTCCTTACTCTTTCTTTAGGTAATGGAGCCACAGGCTGACTACAAGGTTTTGAATTATGCCAACGGCAACTTAAACATTCCTTTATTACTGTCTTAGCTAATCTCCTCATTCCTATAATCCAAAAGTTATTCTGTAGGGATGAAATTACAGTATCCACACCTGCATGCTTTAAAAACCTGTGCTGAAATCTGATCAACAGTTTAGCAAATTGACCCTTTGGAATTATGACAGGATGTTTAGTGTCATAGTTCAAGTTAGAAAACTCAAGACGTCCCCTAATTCTTATTAAGCTTTTATCATCTAGAAAGGGGTCAAGATTTCTTAATTTAGACCATTGAGGGATAGCCTTTTTACCCAAAAGTACCTTTATTTCTGCGGAAAACACTTCCCTTTGGATGCAGTAAATCAATTTCAACTTAGCAAAATCATTCTCTTCAGTAATGAGAGGGCCTGCCACTTTGTTATTACTCTTTCTACAATTTATGATAAATCTTAAGACATAAGCTGTAACTTTTAACACCTTGCTTAATTTACTGTATCGATCTAAATCTATCAAAGGGTTGTCTGGCACGCCTTGTACATTAAGACAGACAGCAGTACTTTCTATGCCTATTTCATCTTTATACTTAACTGGGTTACCTTCCCATTCCTGGTATTAGGATTCTTTTAACATACTAGGCCCATAGAGCCACATAGTATTATCCACAAGCTTGTCTGCCAACACACCTCATGTTATCAGGTCAGCTGGATTGTCCTTACTTACACAATGTTGCCAGCAACTTGGAGGTGTTAACTCTCTGATTAGCTACAAATAGGTCCTTCTTACTAGCATCTCTTTGAATCCATGACAGAGCAATGGTAGAATCTGTCCCACACCTAACTCTAACACAGTTATCTAGGTTAGGATATTCTTCACAAAGTTGACTAATCGTGAACACAAAAGACATCCCATGAGTTCTAACCTCGGCAATGTAATTGTCTTTATGGGAGCAACTCTAGACTTAGAGGACACTAATGACACCTTGTATGAGCCGTTCTCCACAGGCACTCGCATGTACACACAAGCCCCATAGCCCTTTTCAGAGGCATCACCAAACCCATGTAGCTCCATATGACTAAGCTTCCCCTAGGCCTTTGGTGAAAAATAACATCTATCTATCTGATAATTCTTGAAATGCTCACCACTAAGGAGCCATCTTTGAAACTTTAGCTTCAACTTTGATGGCATTTCTTGATCCCAAGTCAAACCCAGTTTCCAGAGTTCCTGAAAAAGTATCTTGCCATACATAACATATGGACTAATTAACCCTAAAGAGTAAAAAATATTAGCTATCACACTAAGGATACTTCGCTTAGTAGAGACTACTTCTACAAAGGAATCTGAGTTTATGCCATCAAAGGTGAAACTGTCCAGTGAGTTACACCACTTCAGGCCTAATACAGTATTGGGTTCATCAGAATTTATAAAGGGTACCTTGTCACATAACTGAGAAGTAATTAGCAAACTATTTGATACAAATTTTGTAAGGTCCATACTAGCATCAGCTAAAATGCTACGTGCTTCACAAAATTTATCAGCTGCTTCTACAGCAGAATCCGCACCACTCAACCAATTGTCTGTATACATGTTAGCCTTCAAATCTTGCACTACACTAGTTGGGGGATACTTATCCAAATGATGTTTAATTGTGGCATTTAACAAAAATTGGCTCGCTGTGTTACCAAAGGGTACACGTGTGAATCTCATGTGCCGTATTGTACCACTGTCTCTTGGCCACAAAAATCTATGAACACTAATTTGCAAAAAGGCCTTTCTTATATCAGCTGTAACAGCAATGGGCCAACGACGAAAGCGAATGAGCACCTCAACCAAGTCAGGGTTGAGTGATGGGCCTGAGGACAAACAGTCATTCAATGATACACCATTGTAACAAGAGGCAGAGGCATCAAACACAGGTCTTATCTTAGTACTTGAACTACTTAACTTAACTACTGGACGATGAGGCATATAGTACACAGGATTCACACCTGAAATTTCCTGCCTTGGTACCTCTTCTATTATGTGATCAGACTCATAACTATCAAACACTTTTTGATACTCTTTCTTAAGCTCCTTATCGTGTTCTAACTTAACCATTAGCCTACCTAACCTTTTATGGGCTATGACAACATTATTTAAAAGCCTTTTCTTAGCAGAATCATCCTTCCATGGCAGTGCAACCTCATAGCGACCATTCACAAACTTCACAGTACTCTCAAATTCTTTGAAAACTTTGGTTTCACTATAACTTTCAACAAGTTCCCTAGGCTTAACCCCTACAGTTTCCAAATCCCAAAACTTACACAAATCTGAATCTGAAACAGAGGAGATACACAATAATTGTGGTACAGAGTAGGTACAAGAGTCATTGGTTTTATACAGCCTGCCACTCAAGACATAACCATAGAGAGACTTCATGGCTACGACATGGTTAATTTGGAAGGCATCTACAGGAGAAATCAGTGTCCAGTAGAAATCTAGACCAATCAGTATATCAATCTCAATGGGAGAATCATGGTGGTAATCATCAGCTAATACAACATGAGAAAAAGAGTTAAGCACTGAATCTAGTACAATAGGCCTAACCAAGGATTGACATATTCTGGGAATCTCCGCAGCAATAATACGTACCACCTTCTTGTCAGAGTCCCACAACTTTAACTCATAAACATTTCTGTGTTAATTTTTTCCATTACTATGACCACCAAAACTAGAGTATGGCATAGGTGCACTAGTGATCCATTGTGGTTTACACTTCTTCACAAATTTGCTACTAATATAAGACCTGTCTGCACCATTATCAATCATTACCTGAGCAGTGACAACAGTACCATCACTGCCACTCACCTGAACTTTGGCAGTTTGTAAAATGGCACAGTTACCACCTTGCCCTGTTAGAAGTGCCACATCGCCAGGCTTGTCACTGCCAATAGCACCTTCCTTTGCTTCACTTTCCTCCTTCTTAGGGTTCATTTCCAGCCTAACACCACACATTAAGGTAGAATGGGCACCGTTACACTTTGTACACCTTGTACGAGCTTTACAGTCTCTTGACATGTGTCCACTCTTCAAACACTTGAAACATAGGCCTAAACTTCTTATTTTTTCCACCTCGCTCCTTTCCACTCAATTCTAGCACACCATAACAGTTTTCCGATTTGTGTTTCTTGGCACAGAAACTGCACATTGTGTTTTCTTGCTTGGACAAAGCATGAATAGCTGCGGCTGAATACACCTTGTCTGTAGAACTCTTATTTTCAATTTTCTTTACTTCAATACTACTCTTTCCCATAAAGGCTTCAGACCTTTCTAATCTTGAAATTTCCTTGTCTAAAAATGTCAATAACCAATCTAAATCACTCTCATGTCCATCACCATCCCTGGCCCATTCTAGCCGCAGTTCACTTATCAAACGGGAGAGGATGGTAGGTGTAAGAAACACTTCACATTGTTTTCCTGTGATGCCTAGCGCTTCCAAACTGCGGATGTGAATTAGAATGTCATCTCGTAATTTCCATACCTGTGCCACACCTTTGGGTCCGCTGACATTAATGTTGACCTCACCATTTAACAATGCCTAAACATGAGCAAAAATAATCCTTTCTGGCTTGTAGTAGCGTTCCTTCAGTAGTTTGCAGGCAACCGGGTAATTAGCACTGGTATGAGCTAGTCCAGGGGTGGGCAAACTTTTCAGTGTAAGGGCCACATTAAAAAAAATAAAATTTTACTGGCCCGCATAGTATATTTTCCAGTATAATTAATATCTACAATAGCCAAAATATATTGTTTTCAAACTGAAAATGCAATAATTTTTAATTTATTAGCATTTTAAAGTACTGTAGACTAGAGGATTCCCATGAAACGCATTTATTTAGAAAAACAATTTATTAAAAAAAAAAAACAAAAAAAAAAACAAAGTAACTCTGTTTAAGAAATAGAAAAATAATATATTTTTATTAATCAATAATTTGGAGTAGAAGTTCAAGGTAAACATATAAATTAAATCCAAAAAGACATATTTTATATATTTAGGGAAAAACTTCACATGAAGCATATTTGCTTGAAAACAAAATAACTCAATTTAAAGACAAGAAATATTTGTATATTTGTATTGATATTTTAAAGCAGTAACTTCACATGAAACATAAAAATTTATTAGACAAGCAAAGTAGCTCAGCAACTGAGCAACAGAAGTATCAAAATGACTCAGTGAGAATGATGCAATTGACTGCAATCATTTACCAGTTTGTTGAAATTAGGTATCAAGTTGCTTGTAATGATTCTTAACACTGACTGAAGATTCGAGTCTGTGAGAAGTGACCTGTTCTTTGACTTGTTAACTTTCAATATAGAAAAAGTCTGCTCACATATGTAAGTTGATGCAAATATCACAAACATCTTTCTTGCAAAATTTTTCAGATTTATAAACTTTTCTGAGTGCAGAGATGCATAAAACTCGACCAGTGGTTTATTTTCAAAGAGCCTCTTTAAAGAGTTGTTGGCTTGCAAATCAATCAGTTCTACCTGCAGTTCTTCAGCAGCTGTTTCAACGTCACAGGCAAAAGGTGAGCTGAGCAAATCAAACTGCCCTTCAATTGCCTTGAAATCGGCAAATCTTCTGATAAATTCATCTCTTAGAGCCGTCAACTGGTAACTGTATTTGTCTGATAGTGCTTGTGTAACAGTTCGTGTTTTCAACAGAGGAAAATGAACAAAGTTTTGCTCTTTAAGCTGCTTGGAAAAAAGTTGAAGTTTCAATTGAAATGCTTTCACTTCCACGTACAATTCATGTGCAAATAAACCTTTGCCTTGTAGTTTTGTGTTTAACTCATTCAGCTTTTGCATAATGTTCACAGCAAATGCAAAATCACAAACCCATTCGTCACACTCCATTTCCCTTGAAAAGTCACAAGAAATGTCTTTCATGTTAAAAAACAAGACAACTTCTTCTTTAACGTCCCCCATCCTCTTCAATACTTTCCCCATACTTAACCATCGGATATTTGTGTGGTACAGCACATCAGTAAAATCAGCCTCGATGTCTTCCAAGAAGCTTCGGAATTGCCTGTGATTCAGTCCCCGTGCTCTTATTAAGTTCACTGCACGCACCACTGGATCCATAACGTGTTTGAGTTTAAAAGGTGATCTACAGAGGCTTTCTTGATGTATGATGCAGTGAAAAGACAACACACTGTGCGATGGAAAATCTTCTTTGATTTTATCATTCATCAAGGTCACAAGGCCACAGTGTTTACCTATGAGTGAAGGAGCACCATCAGTTGTAATACTTGCCAATTTATCCAGGCTTAATCTAGACCTGATTAGACTGTTAATGACGCTATTGTATAAATCTTTTCCAGTAACAGTGTCTTTGAGAGACTCCATAGATAACAATTCCTCTGTAATTTCGAAGTTTTCGTCAATTCCTCTGATATAAATGAGTACCTGGGCAGTATCTTGAATGTCATTACTCTCATCTAAAGCAATAGAAAACCACTGAAAACTAACACTGGCTGTTAACACCTGATCTTGAATATTCATTGCAATTGCATCTATGCGACGAACAATAGTTCTTCGTGACAGAGATATGGCTTCCACTTTAGATATGACTTCAGGACACACAACACTGACAGCATCAACCATGCAATCTTTAATAAATTCTGCTTTTGCAAACGACTTATTTTGTTTTGCAATTTTATTTGCCAATACAAAACTTACCTTTGTTGCATTCCTTTGTAAAGATGAAGTTTTTTCAAACACATTTTGTTGTTTCTTCAAACTTTTCATCAGATCAGTTGCCTTCTTTTGCAGTTCTTGCTTTAATAAATTGCTTCCAAAGTTGGTGTGCTTGGTTTGAAAGTGCCGTTTCAAACTGTATCATGACAAATCAAACATACAGCTTCAACTCCGACGTCAGTAAAGAAATACCTTTCAGTCCACTCTTTGTTAAATACTCTGCATTCGTCTTCAATTTTTCGTTTTTTAGAAGGCTTCGAATCACTCATTTTGGGTAAAGTTTGAAAGATAGTAAAAGCTGTGCTGAAATAAAATGTCCAACGTCTTCTTTCTCTGGAATCTGGCAGGACACTGAAATGATTGAATATAAGGCAATAAACTCGTTGGCGCGGTAACAAAGTTACAACGTGACTAAAACGTTTTGTACACTATCGAGATTCAATCCCACTGGCCACTGTTAGCAAACGTGTCCGATACACGCTTCA
>NC_090734.1:83403125-83413125 GCF_036898095.1 Palaemon carinicauda
TCTCAATCAGACTGTACCACCATGCGCGTAGGACTAGGTATGTAGTCAAGCTACACAAATTCTTAAAAGTTTAACTTCGGCTGTGACCAGATTGTGGAATGATCTTCCTAACCTAGCAGTTGAAGTACAAACTTGCAGAAAAATTTCATGTTGAATATGATGACAAAACTCTCTTTTCATAGTTTATATATGAGATATCTATTTAAACTTTGTTACTGGTCGTGAAATGTCTTATTTATCCATTTCTTATCACGTAGTTGGCTCATTCCCTTATTTCTCTCTTCACACAGCGTTATTTTTCCTGCTGTAGCTCTTGGGTTAATAGCATTTACGACCCGTAGCTTACTTAATAATAATAATAATAATAATAATAATAATAATAATAATAATAATAATAATAATAATAATAATAATAATTAAAGAAGGGCATCGATACTTACTGGAAGTATGGATTAGCTTTTAAATATCTGTCTGTCTAATATTTTGCAAATTTCTTCCCTCACAACTATTCGAATTTACAAAATAAGCTATTCTATTTCCCATCTCATTTATAAAGTGTGAGTGCAAAAATCAAAATAATATTTTCCCCCCAATAATAAAGGTGATATTAAAAAGAAATGTTGATATATTCTTCTCGTTTTTAAAAAGAAAATTTCATATCATAAGATATATAAACATATTTGTTTTCCATTATGTAGCAGCAGGCGTCCTGTCAATATATTTTCAAGAAAATACGATTATACAAATTTATAGAAACTTCCTTCAGATTCTGGAGCAAAAACTCGCTCATGCAACTTTTTTTTTCCCATTGCAGGATATTGATCATAATTTGTTTCTACTTACAGTTCATTAGAGAAGTTTAAAACCCCATTGGTGACTGGATGAAGCGAAAAACGTATTACACCTCTCTCTCTCTCTCTCTCTCTCTCTCTCTCTCTCTCTCTCTCTCTCTCTCTCTCTCTCTCTCTCTCTCTCTCTCTGCACAACTCATGGGCTGTGTTCATCTGCATTCAAAGGCTTCTCTCACACATGCAAATTGGCGAGTTGTTCCCCCTTCCGGTTTGTAGGTCAATGAACGTTGACCAAAGAATCCTCGTCAAGAGGCCGAGAAGTTTGAAGTTTCTCTTCTCGTTTGTGTCTATTTATATTGTTGCTGGAGAGGGAATAAGTGATTGATTTAGTGCACCGAAGAGAGAGAGAGAGAGAGAGAGAGATAGATAGAGAGAGAGAGAGAGAGAGAGAGAGAGAGAGAGAGAGAGAGAGAGAGAGAGAGAGAGAAAGATTGGTTATTGGTGTAGTCATTTTAGTATTGTATGTACGAGAGCACAACTATCATTATAGTTTTGGAATTAGACGTTAGAAAATAAAGGAAAACCTTGACGCCCTCGGGGACGAGTTCATGTAACCCAAGCACACTTTATGCATATATATATATATATATATATATATATATATATATATATATATATATATATATATATATATATATTTATATTTGGGCTCAAACCATGTCGTCCTGATGGAAGTTCCTAAAAATGGTAGCTTTCTAGGGTATATTTGACAACAGTGATATTCCCAGAGAATTTTACCATAGGGTATCCAGAATTCTAACTCCTGGAGCGAATATCCCTAAATGATCTCACAGGGATATCGCATAATATCAGAGGACGTATTCTTGACACGTCACATAGCTATCTTCGCCCTGAACAGTATTAACGCTTCGAGGGGGAAATAGTGACAAAAATCCGAAACGAGAATAAAAAGAGAGCCGCTCATAAGGCATCTCTCCTATTCCGTTTCCAGTGTGTATCTCAGTGGTTCTCAATCTTTTTCAGTTGATGGCACCCTAAAGTCTAAACTGATGTAACCATTACTGTGGCACCCCTTCTTCACCACCCCACCATATCACGAATTAACTTATTTGATGAATATAATTACTGTACTAGCGGCTTTGAATCCACTAAGGAGTAACGTCGCTATATAAAACACTAGACATTTTTATTTTTTTTATTATTATCCATAATCAAACCAAATCCAGCCCCACCGTACAATGCAGAAATATAAAGAGCATATTAGAAGATGTGCAGTAAAAAGTTATGAATGCAGACTAAATAGAAAGAAAATGGTAATCACCCTTAAGCAAAGAAGAAAAAAACACATATTCTAGTGAGATGTGTGTGCTTGATGTGACTGACAGATCCGTTTCACATTGGGTTGAATGGTGGACAAACATACTCTTATTTCTTCCTAAAGAGTTTTCAGCCTTTACCTTTTGTTAGTTGTAATGTTTGCTAGAGTAGAAAACCCCAGCTCACGTTGGTAAGAAGTAGAGAAGTGGATTAACATTACCAGAGCTTTTTTGGCAACATGAGGATACTTAGTCTTGATGTGAACCCAGAATTCGTTAAGAGGCAGCTGCATGTGAAATAACTTTAGTTCACGATCATGACGCACTTCCACTAACTGCTCGTCTTCCATGAGGGTAAGCTGAGATTGGGTAGATATAGATGCAACAAATGGGTTTCTTATCCAGTCATAGTTTTCAGTGCATATATCTGGGAAATAGTGCTGAAGTTGTTTTTCCAGTACTGCAAGATGCTCAGAAATAATTGGTATTATCTCACCACTGTTTGCTGCTACTGCAACATGTGAGAACATGTCCAAATTGCCTTCTTTTACTTTGCCACCCCACAGTTGCAGTTTTTCTTTCAGCACTTTAATTTTATCAGTGGTTACAACTTTTTCCAGTACAGATTTTAAATCATTGCTAATTGTCTTTGCAACCAGCGCTTTGCGATGAAGAAAGCAATATGTTGTTATCACACTGCTGTTTTCTCTCTTCACTAATGACACAAATCCTTTAATTGAGCCAATCATAGCAGGTGCCCCATCTGTGCAAATCCCAACACACGATTGCCAGGTCAAACAAACAGATTTTAAGTACTCACTAAATGTAGAGAAAATATCATTGCCTGTTGTAGTTTCCTTAAGTTCTTTACAACAAAAGAATTGCTTCACTATTCTAACATCATGAATGTACCGAACAAATACTATTAATTGAACCATACCTCCAATATCTGTGGACTCATCTACCTGAAGTGCAAACATTTCACTTTCCTTCACAGATGTACATACAGTTTCCTCCATGTCTGCTCGCATATGAATCCGTCTGCTAATGGTACTATCCGAAACGGGAATTTTCCTCACTTCTTTTTCTGCTTCACTTCCAAACAGTGTTTTTACTATGGCACTACATGCAGGTAGAATCAGAGTCTCTGCTATCGTATGAGGTTTCATGCTTTTAACAACTAACTCTTCAACTAAGTAACTGGCCTCTTGTGCTTTATCAGCAACTTTGACTTTCTTAGAAAGCATCGCACTCTGCTGTTTATGCTCACTTAAAAGTCCTTCAAAGTAGGACCGAGGCTTGTTAGCAAGATGATTATGTTTCAGAGTTAAATGCCTCTTTAATTTACTGGATACCATTGCTTCATTAGCTAATTTATCACCATAAAGGCATGGGAGTAACTTCGTCACCACACCAGAAGAATCCAAAACTTAAATAATTATCCAAGTAGGAGCGATTTTTCTTGCCTCTTTTTGAAGTTGATTTACTTATTGTTGGAATGGCTAAATCCTTTTCGCTCACAAACCCAATTTAGTCCTTTTCTTCACCCTCACCACTAACTTCGTGTCTTCTTTTTAAATGACAAACTTATCCATCGTACAGTATGTTAGAAGCACTATAATGTTCGAAACAACTGTAATATAACCGCAGAAACAGCAAAGAACTTATGCCTTGAGGTATTATGCCTCACTGACTCGGGAGTGGAAAACTGGGGTTATACAAAGCCGACGAGAACCGAACACGTATCGGACGGGCAACGAATATAAACAAAGAAAATGTGAGTATGCACAGAGTCGATTGTTACACTTTATTATTACTATTTTTGTTGTTGTTGTTATATTATTATCATTATTTATTATTACAATTACTATTATTATTAGCAATAGTAGTAGTAGTAGTTGTTTTTATTGTATTGTAAAAGTAAAGGAAAGGAAATATCAACCTTTATTTGCGAGAAATGTTTGAGCATGTAACTTCCTACCTACACTGATAATTATATGAAGACTTTTGAAAACTTTTTTTCAAATGTTCATTAAGACGATTTAGCCAAGACAAAACTCATGACAATTTTGCGGCACCCCTAGGCGCTGTCTATGGCACTCCAGGGTGCCACGGCACCCAGTTTGAGAATCACTGGTGTATCTGATGAAGGCGGTAGCGCCCTCTTTATTCGTTTTTCATGTAGCTCAACTACTCGGTGTTTTCCCTTGTGTTCTCTCGTTATTTTGGATTTAATTCAACTTTTTGATGACTTTTCCGGCCTCTTCTGCCTCTGGAAAGTTGAGTATTATATTTACTATGTATATATGTAAGCTCTGGTCATTTTGAATTAAATCAAAATTGATTTTAACGTAAACAAGAGCTGTTGCCTACCGGAGACATCCTGGATGCTATCGCTTGCTCTTATGGGTCAGTTAGTTAGCTAGAGCGACGTTCCCGGTTTGTTACGCTTTAATAATTTTCCTATTTAGCTACTCTAGAAATGCTTCTATTGTTCGGTCAGTGATAGCTCGGTGATTTCGACACGGGTCGAGGTACCGATCCTGCCTTTTGCGAGGCTTCGTAGCCTAGACGTCTGGCATTAGTACTTTCATGCATGGTATAAGTTTTTTCCGAGTGTTATTTTATTGAAACTATAGGCAAATATTTTATACATGTAAGATATTGTTAAATGTTTTTTCCAAGATTGTATACGAGAGAGTTTCGGTGATGTAGGTAATCGATTCTCACCTTACCTAGCTAGTATTCTAGGTACAGTAGTATACTTTCGCACATCCCCGATTGTTCTTTTCTCCTCTGGAGGCCAAGTTCAATCCCTCTCTCCCTCTGAAAGCCCTTGGCTTAATCCTAGTGGTTCTACCTGTATATTAATCCAGGTATTACTATTCTCGGATATTTCTGCCCTGTCCTGATAACCAGAGTGACTGCTTTTTGGGTTTGGGCAGAACTTCAGAGTTTTTAGTCTGTGGTCTGCTTCTTCCTAGCATGGCGAATGAGTCTCCTTTGCTAGGTTAGGGGCGGACACAGGAATCTTTGCTTCTCTAGTCCATGCCGGAAGAATTCCGATGACTCCTTCCTCTAGTGGCCTAGCAGACTGTCCTGTGTCGTTTTTTCTCGGGCTGGAGAATGAGTTTCTCGGTTGCCCGACAAAATAACTTCACCTAACTTTGTTCTGGTTGGAAGGAGGATAGCAAGCATTGCCAGTCTTCCTCCCTAATAGACAACTCTTGGTTAGGATTAGCTCCCTAACTGCTGAGTGTGTCTCTTGCTAGAACGAAGTCTTTAGGACCCTTATCCCTTCCCCACCTCTCTTTCTTTTATTTTCCTGGCCATAGTCCTCCTTCCGTACCTAGCATAGGTTAGGATGAAGGACCGGCTCAGCTCTCTGCCGGCCGGCACGTAATGCCGGACGGCAGAGACAATTTATTCTTTGCAGAGTGAACCCTAGACCTCCCTTGGTCTCTCTTCCATGTCTGCCGGTAGAGCCCGGCAGGCTGTGGATTCTTTGGAAGCCTGAATGCTACATTCTCCCCTTCCATAAGTTCACTCTCTCTGGATGGAAGGTCGTATGGCATGCTGGCTTATAACCTTACATCCATACTGTTTCTTTGACTATTGTGTTGCACCCCTATCCCGGCTGCCAGCTTGACAGCCGACAGACGGGCAAGTAGAGGTTCTCTGGTTCTTGGCTACTGTCAGCAGGCATGGTTTTATTACCTTTGCCGGCCGGCAGTGGAATCACATCCCGAATCCGCTGGCCGCTACGATTAGTGGCCGGCAGCCGGGTTTTAGTGTTTTCAGCCGTTGGCTGGCAATGATTGCCGGCCGGCACACAGTCGCGAATCAGAGGGCTGCCGCCTATTAGTTAAAGATGGTATATCTTTGATCTATAAAGGGGTAGTTGCCTGCCGGCACAATAGCATACGATTTAGCGTAGTTGCTATATTCGTAGTGTAGTACACACTGCATTAGTAGAAACTGCTGTACAGAGTTTGTGATAACACTAAAGTTCTTCATCATACTTAATATATCTTGTACAGCCTTTTGTTGAGACCGTACTTTATATAGAAAGTGAGTTCTTTCTGTATTCTTTCAATCCCGTATATTAAAACTACACATTAAATTTCCGTTTGGGAAATTACATAAGGTATTCTAGTATAGAATTAACCTTAGTTTTAATATTTTGGGAGGTTACGGCAATTGACTGGACAGGAAATACAAGTATGTGTCTTACCTTCTTTCTTTTATAGCTTTTCTATACAAGCTAAATGTTTCAATATAAGTGAATAGCTTTCACTTGATACTCATGGATTTTTCTTCTCTTTACAGGAGGACCATCCGAAGTGCGGGAGTGTGTTCTGTAATGTCCGCAGTAAGTACTTCTGTGGACATCAATATTGTAGGAGGCACACAGCATGCGCAGCCTCCAGAGGTGATTTCCGGTATTGGGACCCTCATGTTTGTACAGTATGTTCTAACCTGATCACTGAGGCTTTTGACGACCCCAAGTCGATGGAGTCAAGGGATGCTGCCAGGGAAAAGTTGCGATCCTGGGTGAGGGATTTTCAGAAAAACACCTCAGGCCCATACCTTCCAAATGAGAAGATGAGGGCCTACCTTTTCCCTAAAGCATCGGCTGATGCAATTATCCCCCAGCCTCAGGTGGAGATACCAACTACCCAGAATCCGGTGGATTCTGAAGTCTCGGCCGCCCTTCAAAACATCCAATTGGACGATAGGATGTCAGAGGTGTCGGATTCTACAAAGAAGGACCTTCTAGGAGAAGGTCAAGAGGAGGAGCTGTGCCAGACTCCTCAAGTAGAAGAGGAAGAAATCGATGAGGTGTCGGTTACATCGGTTCTGGACCCAGAACCTGTTCCCTCTACATCATCTGCTATCCCAGATGACCTGGAAAGGACTCTTTCTTCTATTGTTGAGATGATCCAACAAATTCCGAAGAAGAATGATGAGAAGGAGGCTGCAATAAAACTGGAGATACGTAGACTTGCAGCATCACGTGGGCCCCAGAAGCGACTCAACGTGAAGGATCTTCCTTTGTGCTCGGATACAACTCCTTGGAGGTATGCCGAACATACGCCAATGACAATCGGGAAGACCGTCATATCTGAAAAGTTGGGAGCAATTCCCCTGGAAGAGGTGGAATTTTGGCCCAATACGGATTCCTACCCGGACTGTTATGTCCGCCTTAGGAAGGAGCCAGCCTGAAAGGAGGAGACTGAGCCGAAGGAGTTCATAGATTTGGACCATAGTAACGATCAGGCATTACTATCGAGCTCGATGAAAGAGAGGGGCTTCTCGAACTCAAAGGTGCCAGCCTTGAATAAGAAGCTTCCCTCTTTTGTGGCCTCTCCTACCAGAGCCTTTCCCTTCATGGAAAAGGGATATAAGGCAGCCTTAATGGCGGTGGAGGCAGGGAAACCATGCCCCTCCTTCGAGGAGTGTAAGCCGTTATCTCTGACCTTGCCCTTGGACTAAGAAGACTGGAAGGATTTACCTTACCTTCTCAGTCGGGAAGCTGGAAGCTGATATTGCTGAACGTCAGTTCGGTGAGGAACTCCCTAAGCTGTCGGAGCTTCTCTTGCGCAGGGAGCAAGAGATGAAGGAAAGACTTACAGCAATGATGTTGTTGCAAACTAAATTAGAAACAATGGCAAGTGACTCCAAGATCCAGGACATGTTCATGGTAGTAGCCAAAACTCATCTGGCCACAGTTACAAAGGATCTCTATAGCTTTATTAAAGCTAGGAGAGCCTGTAGAGAGTTTGTGTTCTCTTCGGCTGCGGTGAGGCACAAACTGAGGAAACTGATATCCTCTTGTATCTAGGGTAAAGACATCTTTCCCAATGATGTGGTTAAAGAGGTAGTAGACAAGGCCGCCACAGAGAATAGGAACCTTCTCAAAAAGTAGGGCTTAGATGTTAAGAGGAAGTCTTCTCAGGATGAGGATCCCCAACCCAAGCCATCTTCTCAGCTGGCTATACCTTACCAGCAACAACAGCAACAACTTCCTGTAACCGCAGTGCCTCAGATTATGGCACAACCTCCAACCACGTACCAACTGCTACCTCAACAAGTGGCGACTCAGTCGCTAGTTTTTAACCCAGCCTTCGAAAGGCAGACTTTTTCCTTTCATTCGGGGGCTAGAGGAACAGCCAGAGGTTCTTCTAGACGCCCTTCAAGAGGAAGGGGATCCTGGGGAGGACGCGGTCAAGGAGGCAAGGCCTCAGGTCCACAACAGCAGAAGTGAGATGCTTCCAGTAGGAGGGAGGCTACAGCTATTTAGGGATCCCTGGACCTTCGATCCCTGTGCCCACAGCCTAATAAAGAATGGACTAGGTTGGAGTTGGAGCAGCCCACCACCTCAATTTCCTCAATTCTCCCAACACTCAACCCCCGTTCTGGAAGAATACGTCCGAGAGCTCTTAGACAAAAGAGTGATACGGAAAGTTAAGTCTATCAAATTTCAAGGGAGGCTGTTTAGTGTTCCAAAGAAGGACTCAGAAAAACTCAGAGTCAATCTTGATTGTCGCCACTCAACAAGTTCATAATGAACTATAAGTTCAAAATGCTCACACTTTAACACATAAGGACCCTACTGCCCAAGAGGGCATATACTGTCTCTATAGACTTGTCTGACGCTTATTGGCATGTTCCAATTAATCGCCACCTCTCCTCCTACCTAGGCTTAAAGTTACATAGAAAACTTTACGCCTTCAGAGCCATGCCTTTAGGGCTAAACATAGCCCCAAGGATTTTCATGAAGCTCGCAAACGCAGCCGTCCGTCAACTACGCCTAAAGGGGGTCCAAGTAGTAGCCTACTTGGACGACTGGCTGGTGTGGGCAGCATCTAGGACAGAATGCATGCAAGCTTCTAAGAGAGTGATCCAGTTCCTGGAACATCTGGGATTCAAGATCAATATAAAAAAGTATCGACTTTCTCCAGCTCAAAAATTTCAGTGGTTTGGAATCCATTGGAATTTGGAGTGACATCGACTTTCCATTTATAGTAAAAAGAGGAAGGAAATAGCAGGATCTGTCAAGAGACTGCTGAAATCCAAACGGATATCAAGACGCAAACAGGAGAGAGTGCTGGGCTCTCTAAAGTTTGTTTCAGTAACAGATCCAGCGCTAAGAGCACAGCTAAAGGATGCAACAAGAGTCTGGAGGAAATACGCATCAAACACGCGAAGAGATCTAATAAGACCTCTACCGACTCGACTGCGAACGCTTCTCAAGCCGTGGGCCAATCCCAAGAAACTGAAGAAATCAATACTTCTTCAACCTCCTCCCCCGTCAGTAACTATCCACACAGACGCTTCAAAGGAAGGCTGGGGAGGCCACTCTCATCAGAAGAAAGTCCAAGGAGCTTGGTCCAATCTCTTCTAGTCATTTCATGTCAACTTTCTAGAAGCCATGGCAGTTCTTCTGACTTTAAAGAAGGTATCTCCTCGCCACTCGATTCACATGAGACTGGTTTTAGACAGCGAGGTGATAGTGAGATGCCTGAATAGACAAGGGTTGAGGTCACTTCACATCAACCAAGTAATGTTGGCCATTTTTCGTTTGGCAGAAAGGAAAAAATGGCACCTGCCAGCAGTTCACATTCAAGGGTTCCGCAATGTGACAGCGGACACACTATCCAGGTTTACACCAATAGAGTCAGAATGGTCCCTGGACGCAGGATCGTTCTCCTTCATCTTGAGTCAAGTCCCGGAGCTGCAGATAGACCTCTTTGCGACGAAAGACAACAAGAAAATGGATCGTTATGTGTCCCCATATGAGGATCCGCTAGCGGAGGCCGTGGACTGGAACAGATGGTCCGCTATTTATCCGTTCCCTCAGCACAACCT
>NC_090734.1:83423125-83430625 GCF_036898095.1 Palaemon carinicauda
CTTGGATGGTCTAGGATGCATCTTAGGTATTTACCAAGCTTATTCTTAAACACATCTACGCTCACTCCTGATATGTTTCTTAGATGAGCTGGCAGCACATTAAATAGTCGCTGCATTATCGATGCTGGTGTATAGTGGATTAATGTCCTGTGTGCCTTCCTTAGTTTTCCTGGTATATTTTTTGGCACTATTAATTTACCTCGGCTTGCTTTTTCTGATATTTTTAGCTCCATGATGTTTTTAGTAATTCCTTCTATTTGCTTCCATGCTTTTATTATCATGTAGCGTTCTCGTCTCCTTTCTAGACTGTATAGTTTTAAAATTTGCAGTCTTTCCCAGTAGCCAAGGTCCCTAACTTCTTGTATTCTAGCAGTATAGGACCTTTTTACACTCTCTATTTGTGCAATATCCTTTTGCTAATGTGGGTACCATATCATATTGCAGTACTCGAGTGTACTACGTACATAAGTTTTGTAAAGCATAATCATGTGTTCAGCTTTTCTTGTTTTAAAGTGTCTGAATAACATTCCCATTTTTGCTTTACATTTAGCCAACAGTGTTGCTATTTGGTCGTTGCATAACATATTCCTATTCAACATTACACCAAGGTCTTTAATTGCTTCCTTGTTTGTGATTGTCTCGTTATTAGGCACCTTGTATGCATATACCATTCCTTCTGTTTCCATAATTCATTGTTTCAAATTTATCGGAGTTAAACACCATCCTATTTATCTCCGCCCATTCATATATTTTGTTTAGATCTCTTTGTAGTGAGTTTCTGTTTTCATCACAAGTAATTTCTCTACTTATTCTTGTGTCATCGGTGAAACTTCTCCCTACAGAATTTTCAACATCACAGTCTATGTCTGAGATCATAATAACAAACAGCAGTGCAGCTCAAACCGTACCTTGTGACACGCCAGATATTACCTGAGCTTCTTCCGATTTCTCGTCATTTGCAAACACTATCTTTTTTCTGTTTTGCAGGAATTCTTTTACCCATTTTCCTATCTTTCTCACAATATTATGCTTTTTAATTTTTTTCTCTAATATATTGTGGTCTACCTTGTCAAAGGCTTTTGCAAAATCTAGATAGATCACATCTGTGTCTTTTTCATTTATCATATTTTTGTATATGTTTTCATAGTGCGCTATCAGTTGGGTTTGTGTACTTTTTCCGGGCACAAAACCGTGTTGACCTGTATTGAACAAATTATTTTTAACCAAATGATCCATTATTTTCTTTTTCATTACCCTCTCATACACTTTCATAATATGTGATGTTAGACTAACAGGTCTATAATTGCTTGCCACTAGTCTTGATCCACTTTTGAAGATAGGGGTTATATAAGCTAATTTATGTTTAACATATATCTCGCTCATATCTACACTTTGCCTTAGCAGTATTGCAAGCGGCTTCGCGATAGTGTTTGCAGTTTTTTTCACCAAAATCGCTGGAACTCCATCTGGTCCGGTTGCTGATCCATTTTTAATTTCGTTTATAGCCTTGACAATATCGTCTTCATTTATATCCATATCCGTTAGATATTCAACATTTTCTTCTCATTTGTTTCATTATTCTCATTCGCAATTCTTGGCGTGAACTCACTCTTATATTTTTCTGCTAATATGTTGCATATTTCCTTTTTTTCATTCGTCAGCCGTCCTTCAATTCTTAGAGGGCCTATTTCTAATCTCCCTTTATTCATCATTTTTTGCATAGGAGTAAAGTACTTTGTTTTTTTTTTTTTTTTAATTTTGAAGTGTCCTTTCTTCTAAGTCCCTTTTTTCATTTTCTTTTGACTGTATAATCTTTTGTTCTGTATTTTCTATCTTACATTTAATTTCCATCATTTTCCACACATTTTTCTCTTTTGTAAGATTTTTCTTCAACTTTCTAATTTTCTGAGATCCTTCTTTTTCTTGGTATGCATGTGTTTTGTTTATTGTTTTCTTCGGTACATATTTTTCAACAATTTTCTCCAGTATTTTGTACAGTATGTCCATATTTACCTGTATATTATCAATTACAAACACATTTTTCCATTCTTCATCCAGTTCTTCATTTATTTCTGACCATTTTATATTCTTACTATAAAAAATATATTTTCCATATCCTTCCCAATGTTTTGCGCTTTGATTAATTCTGTGATCACTTGCTTTGGAATCGACTATTAATTCTATGACACTATGGTCTGAAATTCCCATGTTATACACTATTATTTCTTTAACATAATTCACCTCATTCACAAATACTAGATCTAGGATATTTTCCTTTCTTGTTGGAATGTGGTTTATTTGTTGCATATTATGTTATAATAGCATATCTTGAAGCTTTTCGAATTGCCTCTTATCTTCTGCGCTACTATTACTCTCTTTTTTATATGCATACATACAACCACTTTCTCTCTCTCTCTCTCTCTCTCTCTCTCTCTCTCTCTCTCTCTCTCTCTCTCTCTCTCTCTCTCTGAAGTAAACAACACCTGCTGTCCGCTTCTCCTTATTTTGTGGTATTGGGGGATTTTGGATGTCTGTGCCGATATTGACTATGGAACTGTGTCAGTGAAAGTGTAAAGGATGTTATAGCGTCTTAATTAGTGATATACAAATAATTTAAGTACTGTAATTTAGCTTTTTAAAGTTCTCAAGTTCACAAGGAGAACCCCGTCCTATTTTTCTAAAGTTGCGCATGTGCAGTAGACACTTTTCCTAGGGTTGCATTGCTTCTCTGAAAATATATATCTATTTTTTTGCCCATATATTCATTGCCTGAATTATTCTGCTCTGATAACTATCATCATGCCAGCTAATACAATTGAAAATGAAATAACCATTGAAGATGCCGTCGAAACACCAGTTGCAAAATCCATCAACTTGAGACCAAGAAAGGTACACCCTCTACTGTCATCCCTTGACAATCCATCTTGGGAGTTTCTTCACACAAATTACACCAAAGGCGAGTTGCAGAAATATTGCAGCCAACTAAACTTGGGAGGAATATGGACTACCAAAGAGAAGCTAATAGACAAAATTCTGTTACATCACTCGTCAGTAAATGGACAGCCATCATCGTCTTATACATCGTCCACTGAAAACAGCCATACTTCAGGAAATGCAGACACAAATCTAACTGAACTTATCCAGAAATTTGATAAGTTCGTGAGAGAGATGAATGACAATTTTTACGTTGTCAATAACAATTTAGCAGGAAAGGAAGTTGAAATTAACGAATTAAAGACAAAACTACTATTGGCAGAGGAGAGAGATGAGGCCTTGGAAGTTGCCTTACGTCGTAAAGACAAATCCCACGAAGAGGGGGGAAACGTGTTCCCCGAAAAGAACATACTATTAATAGGAGATTCATGCCTACAGGGCATAAAATCCGAGGACCTTGATGACCACGTGATTGTTAGGACCCTTCAAGAGGCAAATGTGGATTTAATAAAATCATGGATCACAGAGAAACTCAGCTATCCCATTAAGGAATGTATAATATATTGTGGCGTCCAGGACGTTTTTGATGAGGACACTACCATGGAAGGAATCACTGATTGTCTTGGCACCTTAGTTGCTGAACTCAAGAATAAGAATGAAAATACCGTTGTAAAAGTATGTGAACTAGTTCCCACTTTAAAGTCAGATGATCTGGCAGCTAGGATTAATTTATTTAACGAAAATATATGTAAATGGTACTGTGATAATGATGTAACCTTTATTAAAACTAATGATCACTTTAAACTGGGAACTGATGAGGTAGATGTACATTGCTATGATTGGCATGAAGATTTTGATTATGATAATCTGAGTAGAATCGGTGCAATAAGATTGTTAGATGCTATATCTTCTACGTCTCGAGTAAAAATAGTTTCAAGTGATTGGTCAAATAGAAAGCACTTGCCTCTTATAGTTAATACAAATAGAAATGCGCCGTTTCAGGTGAAAGATAGTAATCAAACAAATAGGACTACGTTACGAAATCAGAGTAGATTAAGGGTTGAGAATCGTGATCCTCCTTATTCTCAAAAAAACTTCAATGTCAGACACAGGTTCCCTGACACACGCATTTATAATAGAGAACATGGAGATCACCATAGGGAAAATAATTATAGATCATTGAAAAGCTCATTACCAGCAAAATGGCAATAGTTTCATGAACAGAAATAGAAAGGGATGCTTTAATTTGGCGAATTCAACCATGTTCAATCCAACTGTAGATGTGACCATAAAATAAAATGTAATGTATGTCAGGAATATGGACATTAGAGTAGACTTTGCATCAAATATAATCAAAATTATCATTAGGTAGTAGGCCAAGATGACAGTGCCGCACAGAGTAATTATCTGAAAATGTTTTATATCAATGCTCAATCTTTATTATGTCACAAACACGAAATAGAGCTTTTGGTAACACAACACAAAATTGATGTATTGTGCATAAGTGAAACATGGTTGTCTTCGAATATGAGTGATGGTTTCGCTAATATACCATCATATAATTTATTCAGAGAGGGCCACGGCAGAGGTGGTGGGGTCTGTGTGTATGTAAGAGAACATTTAAAGATAACCAAGTTTGACAATGGCCTTGAGAAGCAGGAGGGAGTTGAATGTAAGTGGTTAACTCTACAGCACCGCTATTTACCCTCAGTTATTATTGGTTGCTTCTACCGCCATCCTAAATCTACTGTAGATTCTTTTAATTTTATTTTAGACTCTCTTAAAAACGTAGTTCTAAGGAACAAACCTATTTTTATATTCGGTGATTTTAACGATGACCTTCTTAAAGGTGGTAATAAAATGGCTGGACTTATTGATAGTTTAAAGTTAGACCAACTGATCGACAGGCCTACTAGAGTAACTTCGAATTCATCAACTTTGATAGACCTCTTCATCACTAATAACAAAACTATGGTAACTAAATTAGAAATATTGCCGGGCCCAGTCGCAGACCATGAAGCAATTAGTATTTCAGTGAATATGAAAAAACCAAAGCGCTCTCCCATTTATAAAACTTTCCGCTGTTTACGGAATTATTCACAGAATACATATTGTAACTTACTACTTAATGAAGTGAACATTCTAAACACTATCTTGCATACAGATGACGTAAGTATTCAAGTTGATACGTTAACTAACGTCATGAACCTATGCATTGATATTTGCGCTCCCATTGTGACAAGACAATTACTACCCCCCCCCCCCCCCAGCCCCTTGGATATCAGAGCAAATAAGGTCTGCGATAAAAGAAAGAGATCTGATACAAAGTTTTCTGAAACAAGATCCTTATAATGAACTACTTATGGAGAATTATAGAGATAAGAAAAAGAAAGTTAAATTAGTAATTTATGCTAGTCGTAAAGAACATTACAACAATGAATTTAAAAAAAAATATAAATAATATCTCAGCTACATGGAAAACTGCCAAAAAGATGCTTTCGAACGTCACTGATAATGATTTTGAGTTAATTGAAAACAGCGAGGATGTATTAACCAAAACAGAAAATTTTAACGAATTTTTTTCCGGTGTAGGAAAAAGGACATTTGAAAAATCTCAAGAGGATTTGGCAAATAATGATATCCTTTTGCAAGATATCAATCAGATTGATAATTCTGACAATTTACATGTTTTTAGACCCTCACCTGTTGATTGCGAGACTGTGATTTTAACTATTAAAAGTATGAAGGAGACCAATGCGTGTGGACCAGATGGAATCTCTCTCCGTTTTATAAAAGATTCATTATTCATAACAGCTTTTTACCTTACGATCATCGTTAATACATCAATAGTAACTAATGTATATCCTGAAATGTGGAAAATTCCGTATGTAGTCCCTGTCTATAAAAGTGGAGATAAAGATTTAGTGGGTAATTACAGGCCTATCTCTTTGCTGCCTGTCCTGTCAAAAATTCTGGAAAAAATGGCTGCTAAACAATTAACCTCATATTTAGAATTACATAAGCTTCTTTCCGAAACTCAACATGGTTTTAGACCAAAATTATCTACTGAGTCTGCATTACTCCAGATATCTGATAAAATATACAACAGTATGGAAAATAAGAAGATTTCTCTACTTTTGCTTTTGGACCTATCAAAAGCTTTTGATAGTGTAAGTCATGAAATTTTACTCAGAAAATGTGAAATGTTGAATATTGATACAGCCTGGTTTCGAAGTTATCTCACCAACCGCCATCAAATTGTTAAAATAGAAAATACTATTTCTTCCACCAAACTAGTATCATTTGGAGTTCCACAAGGTTCAATTCTGGGACCAATTTTATTCATTATATTCGTTAATGACCTAGTTAATTACCTGCCCCACTGCTTTGTGGTTCAATATGCTGACGATACGCAAATTCTCATTGAAGGAGATAGTAACGATGTAGAAGCTATCGTGGAACGAGCTAACAACATATTATCTATGGCCAAAGTTTACTTTAAAAAAAAAAATGGTTTGTTATTAAATACTGCGCAAAGACAAAGTATCTTTATAGGAACAAGGCAATATTTAAATCGCATTAATCTGAATCTGACAATAAATTTTGAAGACAGTCAAATCAAACCTCTAAGCAGTGTTAAGAACCTTGGGGTTTTCTTCGATAATTATATGACTTTTGAGACGCACATAGAAAAGATTCACAGGAAAGTTATGGGAACCTTAATATATTTGAATAGAGTGAAAAATTATTCTGTACCCCAAACACGCTAAATTGTAGTACAATCTTTAGCTCTAAATTTGATCAATTATTGTCTCACCGTCTGGGGGTCAGCGAATAAGAAGCACCTGAGTAAAGTACAGAAACTACAGAATTTGGCAGCTCGTGTGGCCCTTGGGACGGTGAGTAAATATGATTATATCACTCCGCATCTAATAAAACTGGGCTGGTTAAAAATGAAAGAGAAATACAGATATGATGTATGTATTTTAATCTTTAAGATTTTAAGAGGTATTTTATCAGAGTGGCTATATAATCTTCATACTGTAAAGTCCATTGCCAGACAGGCTAACAATTTGTTCGAAAGGAGTTTTCTAACTAATATGGGATCGAGCGAGATGACAGTGAGGGGTCCCCATTTTTGGAACAGTATACCAGTCTCTTTAAAGGAAACTAATTCGTTACCGTCTTTTAAATACAAATTAAAAAATAAATTTAAATGGTATTTGATCTTTATATTATATCTTACATTTAATATTTTAGCTACTTATATTTATGTCTATATTTAAAAGTGTTATAATGTGTTAGTTTAATTTTACCTTTGAGCTTTATAGATTTTTATGATGTTTTATGGTTTTCAATGTTTTAACAACTTATATTTCTATCAATACTTTTAATATTCTAATAATATGGTTTTATATGCTCTTAACGTTTTAAATGCATATATTTTTATCAACACATTTAGAACTATTATACATTTTGTTTTTCTCCTGACTTTTATAAGACTCGTGGTTATAGTTTTAAATGCCTCTTTATTATTTTGAGTACGTATATTTCTATCAATTATTT
>NC_090734.1:83435625-83453125 GCF_036898095.1 Palaemon carinicauda
TCACTGAATAATTTCTGAGGAATTTCCAATAAAATATCCGGATATTACCAAAAATTGCTGACAATTCTATTTATCATGAATTGATTATACAAAAGGGAATAGGAAAAAATCAATTGTACATTAAGAGTGATTAATTATTTATTTCTTTTCTTATATGAATTTAAAGGAAAATTCAATAATACTTAGGCCTATGCATCAAATTAAAATTCTCATGTAAGTAAAAAAAAACTACGACATTAATAACATACTACAAACTAAAATATGTAGATTATTGGTAATTTCCTTTGACATATTAAATGAATTGTAATTTATTTGACTGGATACAAAAAATTAACGTAACTTCAATAATTCTGGTTTAATAATATATATATATATATATATATATATATATATATATATATATATATATATCAATCATGAAACCGTGGTATTCACTAAAACAAAAAAAATGAGCTATGCCTAGGCCTACACACACAGTTGTTTCTTTGGACTGATTTCAACAAATAATTCAATATTTCTTCTTAATGGTGAATTTAATCAAGTGTAGTTATGTATGAAATCACAGCAGAATGACAGAATCTTACCGTAAGATAGTTAATCAGGCGACAAGACAACAAACTTAGAACACTGAAGTTTAAATCAGAGTGAACATGGCGAAAGTGACGGTCAATATGGGTACCTTTCGATCAGTTGGATCGATATTGTGCCACTGAAATCTATATGGAAAACATACGTGTTGCCTACATGCTTGAAACGGTTTAGAACATAATCTCTCTTTGTGTCCCATGACCATGTGACGTCTAAAACATGTTGGGATTTGGAACAGGTAATCTCTCTCTCTCTCTCTCTCTCTCTCTCTCTCTCTCTCTCTCTCTCTCTCTCTTCATTCCATTTCCGTAGAAATGTTTAGAAGTTTATGATTTTTATTTTTTTCCCAGATTTTCTGTATATATTTATAAAATTTTGGGAAATAACTGACAAATCACTACAAATTTTAGAAGATTCTGCTTTGATTTCTTGGATTCTGACAATAGTTGCATATTTCAGAAGATATCCAGAAATTTCTGATAATTTGGCAACACTGGGCTGAAGGACGCTCATGTTGACTATTTGCTTCTCTCATGCAAGTGTCCTTTTTTCTATTAAAGGTGATAGCTGACCTCAGAGTTCCAAATATGTGTCGTGATCCATTCGCATGTAGTTTAACCAGACATCTTTTTCTAGTGGAAGTTCCTTCATTAAGTTAACATGAGAGTATTTTTGTCGTTTATGCAGCCATTATTTGAACCAAATCTTCCTTTTCCTTGTTTCCACCTTCAAGTAGCACGCTAGAGCAATAGGAACGAGACTGTCGTCGAGATAAGACATGTCACCCCTCCACCACAAACAGTGCCACACTGACCCACTTGCCTCTGGCCGTTCAAATACGTGTGATAGCTCTAGCTGTAAGCTAGAATTTTCCTACGGCGCCGTAGGCCAGGTTGGCCGTAGGAAGCTGGATACGTGTAATAGGTGCTTTACATGTATTCAAATACAACTCAACTGTTCACACGACCCGTCAGGCTGACAGAGACCCTCGGACGTCAGCCGTCCGAGTCGGATGGGCTTCCTTTCCAAGAAACCTCGGCCGGTTTGACGGCCGTTAGCCATCCGTCCCAACCAACGGGTTGATGATGTTTCGTATGAACGAGGACCTGTATTGTACCCGTTCGTTTCGTGACCTACAACCCCGACTTTTAGTTTGTTGTTGACACCATGTATGAGACTTTAATGGAACTTGTTCAAGGGTATGGGGAGATGTTCGACATGGCAAACTAGATGTATAGAAATAATTTACATAAATAAGATATATGGAAAATGACTGGAGAGGCATTAAATAAAACGGGTGAATTTATCATGATATTAATACTCTTGGCATGGTGCATAAAGTATAATGAACTTGCATAACTTATTTTATCAACACAGTTATCAACCAACATCTTATAGTGTCAAAATGAACGTAATTTACTCGGTTCTTACGTGACAGAGTCTAAGCAAACAATGAAAACCGTGTGCGGATTTAACGGAAAGGGAACGCCTCGTGTGAATGTACAACACTTCGACGGCGGTAATAGTCAGGTTCCAAATCTCATAAAAGTGATTTTTTAATTGGGGGTGGTAGTTTTCCTGCCAAAATTATGAAAATTCATATCTAGGGGTATTTTGATATGATAAATCCATTGCAGCATGGTGCCAAAGCGAGAAATGACCGGAAATGGATCAAAATGGCATCTGTTTCAAGATGGCTGCCATTTCGTGTAATATCTGTATAGATAAACATATTTTGTCAGTTTGACTGAACAAAGTGATCTACACTTAATATGTATACCTCAGTGAGTTCATTTTTAATGATTTAATTGAATGAACACATTCTTGTTGCCTTAAATCCAAGATGGCCGCCAAAACAGAGGGTTTAGACTATCTCTGTAATTTACGGAATTGTCTCCATTGATTGCAATTTTTCACAAATGATATGGAAACATCAGTACTGATTTTGAACAATGTTACACAGATTGCAGCATCACAATTAGTAGTTTTTAATAACATATAGTTATATGTAATGAATATATTTTATTGTAACTGGTACTACTTCACATGGGATACGATATTATGTTGAACTAGGTATCAAAAAGTAGTCTAGCTGCGGGCGGCTAATGCAGGTGCAACTGATGATAAACTTAAACAAAAGTGCACACAGGCTCAAAAGTTAAAACTTAATTCACTTTTAACATAAAACATTTGCTAATTTTTTAAACTGTCCACAACTGCTAAAACAAACTAGACAAAATTATTTATGCATGGCTGGTCTTCTTTGGATCTCTTATGACAAAGGATTGTACATTGAAGTTTAGATTTGAAACAACTGCACTTGTTTGATTGGCAGCCAGTTTTACAATTACATGACACCATTTCAATGACAGCGTCTGGAATGGGATGATTTGTCATCATAACTGGTATCAATTTCTGTTTCTCACTATCTAAGTTGAACCCCACGGAGATCAGAGCATTTGTTTTCATTTCAAGTACAGGCTCAGTAGCATTTTGCCATACATGCGAGAGATGTGCAGCCGAGCTGCATCACTAGTAGGGGGTATTTCTTCTGGGCGATTGGTAGTCAATATACTCTTAACTCGCATGGCGTCCAACGATGATGACTGGTTGTCTTTGTACAATCTGCACATGAAGACTTCAACGTGCTTGTAGTCAATTTCAGATGGGCTTTTAAGGTTAGTATTGTCCAGAAGATTGTGGAAATCCTTAAAAGTATTCCATGCAGTTGATTTGCCAATGCCATATATATAACTCGTGGTATCACATCCAGTTAAAGAGTGAAGAAGGGGGATAGATATAGGATCCATGCCTTGGCTTATGATTCCTTCTACCACAAATTTGATGTCTGTGATCTTTTGTTCTTTTCCAATCTGCTGCTGTAAATACACTTTCCTATTTCCAAAATGTTTGTAGTTGGCAAGAAGAATCACAAATACATCAGTATCCTGTGACACTACCACAATATGTTCCGCGGTTGAATTGACTATGCTTAATACCATACGGGTATCTGCTTCCTCATGGTCAGACTCCATGCTATCTAACTGTATGCCCAAAGAGGATGAACGGACATCCATGGGGTCTTCAAATGCCCCAGAGACAACAATAATCTTATCTTGAGGTGCATTTTTGATGAGAGTATCACCAAGGAGCTGCTGCAGAGCAATCTTGTTATCATTTATGCTCAAAAAGCTTTTGAAGTTGTCACCTTGAGGCAGGTTTACTTCTGGGGAAATTACTTTTGGCACCGCTTTGCGTTTTTGTTTTCTTTTTCCTTGTTTGTCTTTGGATTTAGAGGCCCTAGCACTTCGTGTGTCATCTTTGATGGAAGTTCCATCATAGCGGTCCATCACAATGTCTATCCTTGTGCTTGGAAACTTATATACCCCCTTGCAGTACTCTGTAGCAAATTCTCCGAATGTACTAATCGATTTAGTTGAAACCCTGTAGACATACGCCATCCCATCAACAACATGCTGTGAAGAAGTGGGGTCTATTTGGGGAACAATTTGGGAAGGCTGAACTTTTGCAGTTTCACAAATGTTGTTGACTAGATCTGACTTGTTTCCTTTCCTCATGGTCTTATCTGTATAAAACAGTGCAATGGGGACAGACATCATTTCATGCTTTGCGATATGTTGCAGATCTACTGGCCTTCCAGCTTCATATGCTACACAGAGACGCTGTAGCACACCTCTGTTTGCATTTACAACTTTATTTTGCTGAGAGCCTGTTTGGTCCACTTCAAATAAGTTAGAAAAAGTGGGACTTTTCATTTTCTTCATTGCAGCACTGAATAGTACACTTGGTTTAGACTGTCCAATAGCGCGAACAAGCCTTTCCTTCATAAACCTTTTCACCTCTTCCTGGCCTTTAGATTCACTTTCTAATAATGACTCTTCAATGTGGGGAGGAGCTACATCTTTATTGATGATTGTTGTTAGCTTATCTGGGTTACGTCCTTCAAACAAGTTATACTTAAGCATCTGTTCAACCAGCTTGTCTTCATACCTAGCTTCAAGCTTCAGTTCACTTGGTGTCAAGTCATTTTCATTCTGGCTGACATTATAGTAGTCACATGCATTGGTAGTGATAGTCGACCTTGCATGAAATGACAACATCCACCTGAAAAAAATAGTAACAATATCTAAAACTTTATTTCATTATCAATTGTAAAACTAAAATATGAATTGTTACAAATATATTAAAAACAATTATAGTTTCTGATAAATGTACGTGTTGCCTATGGGTTAGATGATAATGTGCAAAGTGTTCAACTACAAATATTAGTAAAGTTAAAATTATATCAGATAGAAAGTTTTACACAGAAATCATACTTAAGTGTAGCACTGTCAATCTGTGTGATGGTAGAAAGTCCACCTGATGTTTTTGCAGCAGCATTCACCCATTCAGTTGCATGATCTACGTCCACAGATGTGAAAGATCCCTCATCCCTCCACTGAACCCCGTACCCATCAGTCTCAAAACGAGTCAGAACAGCAGAAGGCAAACACTTCATCTCTGCAATGTATATGCTACCTCATTTAGCATATTTTTGGTGATCGTAGCTGCAAGAAAAATAACACATATTGAAAGGAATATATATATATATATATATATATATATATATATATATATATATATATATATATATATATATATATATATGTATGTATGTATGTATGTATGTATATCGTGGGTCTTTAGTAAATAATGAACAAGGTAAGTCACTAATCAATAAATCCATTGCTGAATAAAACATAACATGATAATAGTTAGTTCAACAAGCCGAACTGTGAAACATCTTAACTAATAAAGGCTTGTTAAATGTTATTCATTTCAGTATAAACTAAATCAGATCATCTTACCGCATAAAGGATGCAACCATTCTCGTGAAGGAGTTGAGATGTAGCTTAAAGTCGTCCAATCGCTGAGCACGTGTGAAGGCAAGCAGAACTTGTACCATATCCATGTAGGTCCAGAAGAAGCAAAAGTTCTTGTCCTGCTTCTTCATAGCCAGAAATTCTTCTAGGACATCAAAGAACTCTGATGTGTTGATACGTGTGAGGAGCGGTTGTACTGGATCTTCAGCTTTTGATGTGGTGTTTATGTCATCATAGATATCAAGATGAGACTTATTTAAAAACTCTAAGAATTGAGGCATCAATATTCTCCAAGCAGCCTACCATGTTATCTTATGCGTTCTCAGACCGGCTTTGTAATCACGGCCATGAAGTATCTTATCTACATCCCCTTCAGTTAGAATGCCTGCCTCGACCCACAACTGTGGAAGTTCTGAATCAGCAATATGATCCCCTATCGTTCCCATGTATATATTAGAAGAGTGGAGTCCTCCTAAACGGAAATGCACATTACTGTCTCCTCGAGTCCATATGGTCTCCTGTGCTGGGGCATAAATAGCCTGATCTGCAACAAACCACACATGGTCATCACCAACTTTATCTGCAATGACCTTAGCTCGCTCTATACATGTGTTAATGGTATCATGGTCGTCTGCCTTGGCATTAAGAAGTGGCATCAGTCCAACAATGGTAGCAGGGCGCTTGTCACTCTTATGTAGTTCCTTGTTGAACTCTGTCCAGTTTGAGGTTTTTTTCTTGTGTATGTCTATTGCTGATCTAACCACATTAAATACTAAGTCTTTGGCTTTGGCTTCTCTGAATGATCTATTCCCGCTGTTCATGGTTTCCATATCAAATAGACTGTTAACGTCGCTTTCTGATAGATGGAAGGGTGGTTCCTTTACAACAGTTTTGTTAAGCTCAATCACCTTATGCACCACATCAGGTACATCAATTGTGTATTTAGAAAAAGCTATGTCGGAGATAGATTGTTCATGAGTTGGGCCTGGTTGGAAACTGACCTGCTGAGTGCCATGATAACCAGCATTGTGTCCTGCAATTGCAGATTCTTTTAGACAGTCAATATTGTCCGTACCAAATTGTATGGGTCGCCCTAGTACCAAATTGAGCGGAGGAACTGCACCAGTCTCCGGATCTATATTCTTGAGAGATATCTCGGATAATGCGGTGTCAGCTTGCAGACACTGTTTGTATGAAATAGTCTGTCCTGCATTGTGGAGGAGATTGACAAGTCGTTTATTCCTCCCTGAGATCTGGTGAGCTGCTAGACCGAGTGAATACTGTTTTGGGGGAATGATTTTGCCATTACTGACTCCGTAAGTCAAGTCCTGACAAATATCTAAAATCCCTTTTCTTAGCTTGTCAGCATTTTTCTGCTCAACTTCTCGGGTATCATCTCCATCATCTACATCCAGTATTTCTGAGCCACCATACATTATGGCCATGAATACATACAGACCTTCAGGTACTGATGCATATGCATTCTCCTCTGTAAGTTCGGCTTTCTTATTTGGAGTATGCTGTAGTATCAAATTCCTTAAATATAGTGCAACATGAACCATCTGGACCATTTCATTTTCATTATATGCAGGTAGTTTCAAAGCATGTTCATCAATAGAACCAGTGTTCAAAATTTCACAGACATCTACCTGGGATAACGAAGAAGAGATAAGGAGATCATCTTCAAGTTCTGTACCTTGGCGAGGAATAATAGTTATATCAGGCAAGAGTTTTGTAAGTTTGTACTTAAAGAATGCACGTCTTGATTCATAATAATAAGGTACCACCAAAGACTGTTCATTACATAGGTCTTGAAATCGACTCCAGCATTCAGATACTAAAACTGCTTGACCCCGACACGTGCGCCATTGAATTTCCAGTTTCAGTTGATTGAATGTAGCGTTATGAGAAGCTTGGCTTATGCTACTTTCCTCACTGCATACTGTTACACGAGCTCGATTACGTAAACATAGTGAGTGATAAAGGACATCACCAGCTATAGCATCCCGAGCAGATTCCAATCTTGCCATAAGTTCAAAATCACCCATAGCAATGTTTTGTAACTTTTCGTGCATACTGAATGTTCTGGCACATGACAGCTCACCACTTTCTACCCCAGAACAACATAACACACAGTGAGTGCCCTTTATGTAAGTTTTGGCCTGACTTCTAAGGAATACTCTTCCAGAATTATCCAAACCACCCATGTCCATATCAGTAGCGTCTGCATTATCAGAAAAACGGTCGAGTTTAAGTTTGCTCATGAAATTAGGCCTACATTCACGGTGCCATACTAGCTTGGGATGATCAGTTTCCTGAAAGATATCATCTAGTATAGCCAACGCCGCTGTTATGCAGGCTGGCCTCTCTACCTTGTTTTTCCAGAGTTCACATTGTGATTTTATGTCTTGAATATTTGTAACATCAGAAACAGGCTTATTTTTCCTAAACTTTGTCTTTGGGTCCTTCTTATCATTTTGACAAACAAAGCACTTCTGCTCATAATCAAACCGTGCTGGGCGCTTGGCCGATGACGCCATATCCCTAGTTATTATACTTCTACGATGCAGTTATTTCACAACCTATTGCTGAAATGAGAACATATTATTACCCCAAACTATCTATACTAATATAATTTATATGAAAACATCATAAACGTTGTCCTGTAAAATGAATAATCAGTTTGATTTTGTGAATATTTAAACAAAAAATGTAGAAATTCAAAAAATAAAGGGCAATGTTAACGTATACATTTTAGTGGCCATCTTGAATTTAAGACTACACAAATTCATAAAATCAATAAAATTACTTGAAATAGACTCGTTTAGTCCCAAACAGTAAAAACAGATAATTTTGTTCAATGAAATGGACAAAATATTGTTATCTTCGCAGAAATGGTACGAAATGGCGGCCATCTTTAAATGGACGCCATTTTGAGCCATTTCTGTTAATTTTTCGCTTTGGCACCATGTTGCAATGGATTTGTCATGTCAAAATCTCCCAAGATAGAAAATTTCATAATTTTGGCAGAAAAACTACCACCCTAATGGAATTTTTAGTTTTGGACCCTGACTATAAGCCACTGGCCAGCCTGTCGGAAAGAAAACGGCTCGTGTGAATCGGCCTTTACTCTGCTCTGTCCCATCTTAAAATGTTCGTGTTTATATTAGTCTCATAGCGTACATAATTTCTGTTTATGACGGTATGTATATGCATACAAATTAGTAATATTGTTTAATTTACTGTTATATGTGCTCATGAAAACTAGAGTGGATCAAACGACCATGAAACCAAAGACTAATACCGACAGCATTAGTCTTTGGTATTATACCGTTGTTGACAGCCATATAGCCGGATCATAACCGATGTGTCTAAGGCGACCAGGACAATGAAGTGAGGCTTGATTTTAGGCAATCGAATAATTATTTTTCACGTTTAATTTTTTATTTATTTACTAAATATTTATTCTTTATCATATTGCTCTCCCTTCCTAAAAGTAATGAAATTGTGTAATATTTACAATAAAACATGACGTAAATACGTATATACTCTAATAATGCCTATTACGCCTAGAAAAATAGAACATTGATGGTGAGAAATATAAAAAGTTCATAGTTTTGTCAGAAAAATATAAATAAGAAAGAGACAAGTTAACAATGTAATATTATAAAAACTGGACTAATTTGACATTTTCTGATGAATCACATAATGTAATAAGAGAAATAACTTTTCCGAGAAGAACTAAACCACAGACAATCCCAACAGACCGTGTTGATTTCGTTGACCATATGGACTGCAAACATGGGCCTTCTACTACAAGTATGTAAACATCCTGTTGTGCAGTGTGAAGAATTTTTCTTCAGTCTTCTTCTTTTCTCTCATATTTTGGTTTAGCTCCCAGTATTGTAATTACCCCTAAATGTTTACGTTCTGTTCACCGAAACATCAGGAGAACTGTTTCAAATTAACTAAACTCGTTGACAATACCAGACATGATGTTCGTGAGGTGACTGCGTAGGAAAGCAAAACAAAAGCCTTACGTCACCATACGATGATTATTTCCTTAATTTAAACTACGTGTTTTGAGATACATCATTTCACTGGTTTTGAATCCAACGTTAGTACTAATGACTTATAAGAAAATTATTTTATCTCTCAGTACCTATTCAGGTCTGATTAATTTTAAAATATATGCCCTGTCGTGATTTTCACTTCGACAGTTAAGAAAGTTCTAGAACCGATGTTAAGGGCCGATAGCAAGACCCTGAATAGGTAAGACTCCCAAAACCTTCCAGGAATCAACAAAATACAGCTACACTTTAACAATTTTATTACAAAAATAGTTACTTAATGAAAGGGAATAACATAATCAAAACATTTACTCAGCATACTAATGAAATATATGACTCGAAATAACCTCGTGCGTTCCCCAAAAAAACTAAGTCCACATCGAACTCAAATTAAGTAAAATTAATTATGATTTCAACAAGTTTCCTTGGTAAACGGCATACCAAGGCTTTCTCACGTAATTTAATGAATAGCACTGATCCCCAATCACAAGGATCAACTAAATATACATAGGTACAATTCTTACAAAACACTTGCAAAACCTATAGGGAAACCGACCTGGTTACAATAGGGGGGAGAGACACAACAATTAATAGGACTTACTTGAGCTGAGGACCTTGGACAAATGAGACCGAGCTGAGCTCCGCAGCTCTGACGAAAACTTTTGTTTCCCGCGCTCTCTGAATCTAAACCTATACATAGGATATTTTCATCATGGTACAATAAAATGACATTAAATTCCTGAATCATAAATTACAAATACTCAATTTCTTTAATATCCGCTCCTTCCCTACCAGGCGGTTACTCTTTAGGCTCTAAAACAGTGTCATATTAAACCATAGTCATTCGACTCAACGCCCGCGAGGTCTTCCAGCCTTCCCTCCAATTTAACGTAACGTTGGCGGAGTTAAATGGCAGGATTTTCGAATGATCAGTTCGAAAATTCCTGACATCCTCCACACCCAAAATAGAGGAGCGATGAAACGTCGGTCAATTGTGCAAGACTGGTCTCGGGGGGTGGGGGGGAGTAAATACTCCAAGACTCTGTTAGGCTCGCCGCGTAGCGCTCCGCCACAACTCTAACAGAGTATACACAATGTACAGCATACAGCAATGTTACCCTAGGGCAATTAACTCTTGCAGGTGTACACAAAATAATAATCCAAATGTACCTATACAACAGTTAAAATTAGGCAATGGGCCTAAGACAAATCATAATGTTTCAAAAATGGCAATAGAAATGTACTCGTAAATAATACATATAAGGAGTCAAATGGAAAGGCAATTATGCAATGGGCCTAAGACAAATCAGTTTTTCATTTCTGTATGAAAACAGCAGAAAATGGCAGTAGAAATGTACTCATACATAATACAGAGACAATTCAAATGGCAAAGCAATTAGGCAATGGGCCTAAGACAAATCAGAAAATAGCAAAAAATAGCAATAGAAATGCATACATAACAATTCAAATGTAAAGGCAATTAGGCAATGGGCCTAAGACAAATCAGAAAATAGCAATAGAAATGTATACATAACAATTCAAATGGAAAGGCAATTAGGCAATGGGCCTAAGACAAATCAGAAAATAGCAATAGAAATGTATACATAACAATTCAAATGGAAAGGCAATTAGGCAATGGGCCTAAGACCAATCAGAAAATAGCAATTGAAATGTATTCACACAATACATAACAAGTCAATCATAAGTCAATCTGCCTTTACTCACATTAATCGATACATAAAGGAATTCAATCATAAGGCAATCTGACTTTATTCACATTAATCGAATCACTCTTCTAGCACTGCTACATACAGGTTATTACTCAATGGAGTACAAGAGGGAGGGGCCTGGCTCTGTACAACGCTCGGTCTGTAAGTACGAGAGACCATCCCGTCCCCGTTCTCCACACCCTTTGCACTTCTAACTTCCGTAGATTCATGCACACCTTACAGTTTGTTTCTCCACTCTCCCTACCTACCAGATAGGACACTCCCCCTTTTCACTCAGTTTGCAGCTACGCCTTATATATCGTCACTTCTCAGCAGACTGTCCATCAATTCTCGCAGCTTCGCGGCAGCCCTTCTCAATGGGCGTGCAGAACGCCCTTGTGCGTCCGTCTGCTTTGATTCTGTTTCATTTTCACTTCTCTCACTAACTGCATAGTTCTCCCCTTATCGTCGTTGTCGACGGTTCCTGTGGCTGGTTGTTGAGTTATCGTAGCCGGAGCCATTTCCTGGTTATCCCCAGACGTCTCAACGATCCCTGGCATTCCTGCTGTCGAACTGTACGGCATATCTCGCCTGGAGGGGAAGGATTCATTTCCTCCCTTCTCCGTCATCGCCGTCGTCGTCGTCTTGTTCTCCATCATCATCCTTAGAGGGGGCTATTTCCAGAGGAACTAGGTGGCTGACAGCTCGCAGTGACTCGACACCCTCGAACAACACTTTGGCCGAACGCACGACTCCGTCGTCATCAGGATACGTCTCCACAACACGTCCAAGAGGCCACGTAGCTCTCTTTTGATTCTCTTGTTTTACCAGCACGACGTCTCCAGGGTGCAGCTTGGAGGGTTCCCCAGACCGACAGTCGTGCCGGGCTCTCAAGGCACTCAAGTATTCCCTTCTCCACCTCTCTCTGAAGGCCTTTAAGGAATCTCTCAGTTTTAGGTAGCGATCACGTAGCCTCCGAGAGGTGAAGGTCGCGTTGAGGTGGTCGTCTGGCAAGATCGGTGCCATGAGGTTGACTTGGTGTCCCCTTAGCAAATGGGAGGGGGTGAGGACTTCATCCTCGCACTTGTCGCCGCTGTACATATAATAGGCCAATTATTCACCACTGCTTCTGCTTCTTTCACAAGGGTTAGTACGTGGGCGTCCGGAAAGTACTTCTTTCCGAGGGCTATCTGCAGGGTCCGTTTCGTTACCCCTATCAGACGCTCGAAGAACCCAACTTTCCAAGGTGCACGGGGCGTCTGAAATCGCCACTTTATACCAGTTTTCCTCAAGAACTGATGGACTTCATCTTCTTCGTAGAGTCCCTGAAGGAGGTGGCTGGAAGTTTTGAAAGTCTGATGGTTATCGGACATCATGAGCTGCGGGGCACCGTGTGTGGCACTAAACCGCCTTAGTGCTAACACGAATTCTTCCGCTTCCAGGGAGGGGCAGAAATCAAAGTACACGGCTCTGGTAGCCATGCATGTTACGATCAATATGTAGCCCGGCCGCGTCTCGGTCTGTATGGCTGTTGTGTGGTCCACTCCGACTGCTGTGAAGGGTTTTGTGAGAGTGATCCTCTCCTTCGGTAGAGGGGGTGGTGGTGGCTGTCTCATTAGAGGTTGGAAGGCCTGCACATATTCTGGACATTGTCGCACGGTTCGTTTCGCAATGGAACGTAGACCCGCCACCAAGCATTTTTGTCGAAAGATACCCATTAGTGTATTCACCCCACAATGCAAATGTAACCGATGTAAATAACTTAAATACATCTTGACTAAATGCCCTTTGGCTGGCAAGAGAATTAATTGATCAGTTTCTTCTACTTGGGACACTCGTCCCCTAGTACAAATAAGACTATCTATTAAGACTAGATTCAATTTTCTGACAAAATTAGCAACTTCTCGAGCGGGTCTGACTCCGCACTCTAAGTAAGCATAAACTGTAGGCAAATAATGTTTTTGCTCTAGTTGGACAACAATACTGAACGGATGCCGTTCTATTTTTGTAAACCTTTTGATTACTTCAACAACTCTCAATAAGAATTGGAAATCTACTTCCCTTTGCAGAATTTCCCATATCTCGCCTGGAGGGGAAGGATTCATTTCCTCCCTTAATTCCTGCACTGCTGCGACTGTTCTTTTTTCCTGGGTTGGATCTTCTTCATTGCCAGGAAAAGGCTTTCCCGTGGTCCTGAAGAATTCTGGACCATTCCTCCACAGGGAGTTATCTAGCAGTTGTTGCGTCGTTGCACCTCTGGACAGGATATCAGCAGGGTTCTGTTTACTGGGGACATGCATCGAACTCAATTGACAAACCTGCTGAAGAAAAACAATCTCCGCCACTCGGTTAGATATAAAAACATTCTTGTGGTCCTTGGCCTCGGGAGATGCTACCCATGCCAACGTGACCTTACTGTCTGTCCATATGACTACCTCTTGTGGTTCTATCAGCTCCTTGAGGGTCTTTGCTAATCTGCTGCCTAGCAACAATGCTAGCAGTTCTAGCTTGGGAATTTTCAATTTGTTCATTCCCTTCGGAGTGATCCTCATCTTACTAGTTATTAGGTTTACCTGATTGCAGTCGTCCCTGGTATATGCTACTGCGCCGTATGCCTTACTGCTGGCATTAGTGAATACATGGAGTTCTAAACCTTTCCTACCTATTGTTCTTGGAAAAGTGATTTCGCTCACCGCTTTCAAATCACTCAACAACTCACTCGCTTCTCTAGCCTTTTCCCCTTTCAACACATCATCCCAACCCACGTCATCCTGCCATAGTTGTTGGAGGAAAAGTTTTCCTCTTACAAACAATGGGCTTATCAAACCTATCGGATCGTAAATTGAGACCAACAGGGAAAGTACCCTACGCTTCGTAGGCACCCATCCCTTCCCCAACTCACAGATTCTCTTACTTTCTTTCACACACAATCGGTCTATGTCTCGGGTCCATCGCAACCGAAGCACGTTCACACTCACAGGCTCTCTCCACTCTTTCTCACTACCAAAAGCCAAGTGATTGGATGCCCACTCTTCTAAAGGCATACCCGCCCCTGTTAAGATGTTATCAACAGACTCATGTTCTTGCCTCATGCTCTCCAGTTTAGAAAGTGGCCAGATAATTATCGACATAAAAAGACTTTACCAAATCTGGCCTACCTTCTCCTTTGAAATGATAATTTAACACTTGTTGTAACAAAAATGTACTTGCCGTGATGCCGAACACCACGACTCTAAAGGAGAAGGTAAGCGCTCGACCTGCTGCCTCGCGCCACAGAAATCGTGTGTATTTGGCATCATGAGGATCCAACAAGACACGATGGAAGGCCTTGCTGATATCAGCTAACATGGCATATCTGTTCAACCTAAACCTTATGATTAAATGATATGCCAATTCCACTAAATTGGGGCCAGGCAATAGGCATTCATTCAAGGACTTACCACCTTTCGATTTCGCTGAGGCATTGAATACAATTCTAAGGGGGGTGGTGCGGCTATCTTTCCTAATTCCAAAGTGCGGCATATAATAACCTTCCACCTTGGGTTCCTTCACTTCAGATATAAAACCCGCTTCAATACATTTATCTATTACTCCCTGGTATTGATCAAAATATTCCCTATCCTTCCTGAATTTAGTTTGCAAGGACTCTAACTGCGCTATAGCGTTTTTATAGTTTGTATCTGGCCTAGCATCCGACCCGAATGGTAGGCTAACCTGATATCCCTCAGGTTTTTTCACAACTCTTCGCGACACCTTTCGCACGGCTTCCGCCTCGCGAACAGTGTATTGCTCAGATGGGGCGATGCCAACACGGTCCAAACGCCACCATTCATCTACATCAAACTGATATGGTTCGTTCATGATTTTGCACACTCTAAGCGTTCTTACCTGTTAAACCATTTCCCCTTGAAATAGCCACTGCGGTACCTTCCCATATGGGGACATACCATTATGAGTCAGGAAAAGAATGATCCCATCCACTTTCTCTACGCCTATAATAAAATAACTAGAATAATCAGCCCCTACTAATATGTGTACATTTTTCATTGTATCGGATTGGTTTGCTGGATTGGCTAATGTGACTCCGTTAATCAACAAATGTTGTCTGACTTTTACATAACCAGTGTTATTTATTGGAACGTCTACGTTTTCGTGTGCCACTAGCTTCATCCTCACTGATCTTTTTCCCATCTTAACCCTACAACTCACTACATTGTACTGTCCACTTATTTCCGCGGAGCCGAATGGAGCTATATTCAATGACACTAGTCCTACCACCATTAGGCCTAATTGACTCGCGATTTTCGCTGATATGAAGCTCCTTTGGCTCCCAGAGTCGAGGAATAGGCGGATTAGCTTGCTACCTTGTTTTCGTTATATGTCTGCCATCGCGGTTAGCAAGAGGGTACATGGGAGGTCTACGTCAGATTTCTGTGCAATCTTTGCGCTTTTGTATGGTTTAGATTCTACTTTAACCTTGGATGGACGGGGGCCAGTTTCCTGCTGTGTAGGCGTCGCATTTACTACGGGGCGGGACATTGTTGATTGACTATTGCTACTATTGGGATTAGATTGCGGTCGTCTTCCCGCATTGTGATCATCGCAAATTGCGGTGTGGTGTTTGGCATTACAAATATTGCAAGAACTTGGGACAGGACATTTATCACTACAATGACCTGACTTTGTACAATTAAAGCAAAGGCCCCTTTTAAGCAAAATGCGACGTCTGGCAGCTACGTCAGTTACTTGGCGACATCCGTGAGACAGGTGACGTTCGCTACAAAATGGGCAAGAATTATTATGGACAGGTTTGGATTTCGGTCTTACACTGTTGTCTGTTCTTTTATCATACTCAAGTTTGTCGCCTCTTTGCAACGCATCATCTTCGAGCATTCTTATAATAAAGTCTATTGCGTCAAAGAACTCATCTAACGTATAATCACATTTTCTTAAATGCTCGACCACTTTCCTATAGAGCTTTCCCTCGGATATTTTTTGATTTATGAGACTCATGACCATGCCCTGGCCTATATCGTCTTTCTCAACCTTTTAATTTGTTCATTTATGATTGTTAACTCGAAATGGAATCTTTTGAGGTCAACGGGGTCTAATGATGGCACAAATATGTTAGCTAATTTTCGGTGCAAAATCACAAGCGTCTGATGTACGTTACCATATTATTTATCTAGTAGATCTAACGCTATTCTATAGTTTGCAGCGGTTACACTTAGAGATTACACTATTCTAAGTGGCTCTTTGTCCAATGTCCCCAGCAAATAGGTAAATTTAGATACATCATCTAAATCGGCTCTTCTATCAACATGAATTGTGAAGAGCTCACGATACGAAGCATATTCCTGCACTTCCCCTTCAAACGTGGGGAGAGACAGTGGTTTCAACCTGGGGAGAGCAACATTCCCCGTTGGAGTGCTTTTCACTTGGTCTATACAGTTGTATAGAAGGGTAGAAGCATGTGTAGCTTCATCCAGCGTGTGCCTGATTCGGGCTTCTAAACTAGGTTCTAGTTTTATATGCTGATTTTTGTAAAGCGTTCTCAGCTGTCTGACCTCTTCCTGGAGTTCCGTTACTAGATTCCGATAGACGGACTCAGAATATGTCTCAATCAGCGCTCGTTGTGTTTTGCTAAGTAAGTCTGCTACTAGGCCCATCGACGCCTCGATGTCCACGATCGTGGCCACCACCATTCTGACTACTTTACTTTAATTTCGGGAGGTTGGCAAAACAAGAAGGAAAGAAGTTATGTCTACGTTAGGAAGAAGGGACTCGAAGAAAAAACTGACACACGTGGTCGATCGCACACCGGGACGTTGAAGACCTTAATTGTTAAGTCTCTCTCTCTCTCTCCTGATCAGCCTCATCAAACGGTTGAGGAAAGCATTACGAATTGACTTAACCTGCCTTCGCGGTAGGCTCTGGAGTTCATCGGCAGGTGTCTCACACCGTACTGATGCCTCTTTGAACAATATTTTGAAACCCTTGCATTAAAATTCTTAACCTTACCAACGTACTCTGATGGATTGACCGCAAACCTGTTTTCGGGTAGATACTCCCTAACCTCCGTGTCGCAAATAGCAATGATCTCTGTTATGTTCCTCAATCGTTCGATGAGGACCCTCAAATTATCCCATACAGTTTTGGGGTGTTCGTTCGCCAGGTCGTTCCCTCCTAGATACAAAACAATCAAATCATATCTCTTATTCCAAAACTCTAACTGTTCATTCAAGAATTG
>NC_090734.1:83470625-83495625 GCF_036898095.1 Palaemon carinicauda
ATATACACAAATCCTTTTAGGAATTGAATCTTGAATGTTTAGGACACATCTTGATGTATTTTGGATGAAGTCAGACCCATGGAGGTGAAGATCTGAAATGAGAAAAATAGGGTAACTTTTTTTGGCCAAAAAAAATTTGTCCAAATTTCATGAATTTTTTTGGGTACCCAAATGAAATAGGAAGTGGCTAATTTTTTTAGGGAATAAAGATATGTTATCCTAAAATAGAAATATGTAAAAAAATCTTCATTATTTCGTAAATTACATTTATATCAGGGGACATATCTAAAGGTAATTTTTTGAGTACTTAGAAATTTCGTAAAAAATACATATATTTAATATATATTATGATATTTATGCAGGTAAAAAGATACCAAAATATCACAAATTCTATAGGGAACAAGAATATATATAGATAGGGCAACTTACGCTTCGGATATGTCCACAAAATGGCCGCCAACCACACTGACTCAGACTCCCTAATCTGCTACTTGAAATGTAGGAAGGGTATGTCAATTTCAAGGTGTTATTTACTAATCTAATTATTCTTGGATATGCATAAAAACTGTATGGTGGGTTGCTGAATAATTGTCGATTATTTTACGACTATAAAATTAAAATTCTGACCCAAAAAAAATTTTTGAAGGGAAATAAAATCGAAAAAAAAAAATGTAAAACAATATAATATTTTAGCTAAAAAAATTTGATGATATTCAATCAAAAAAGAAGTAAACAAAATTTTCCGACAAATAAACATCTAGAGGAATCATTACTCTGTGATAGTTCCTTAGTACGTAGTAATTTTGAAAGAAATGGGAAAAAACGAAAAAGTGGCAATCGCAGGAAAATCGAACACATACCTATATATACGCCATATCTGGCTAAAAATAAAGATAGGCATGGGTAGCCAGATCATCTAGAAACACTTTCCAACACTATAAAAATACAAGTTTTGCGACACTACTTGCCAATTCCTTTCGGTAACATGACTAAGCAAAAAAAATGCAAAACAAATAAAAAGGGGCACTCGCTGAAAAATGGCCAACATTCTAATACTGTATACGGCATTTCAGAAAAAAAAAATTCAGCCACGTACTAGGCAAACCATCAAGGCACATTTTCCGACAAATAAACATCTAAATGAATCATTACTCTGTGATAGTTCCTTAGTACGTAGTAATTTTGAAAGAAATGGGAAAAAACGAAAAAATGGCAATCACTGGAAAATCGAACACATACCTATATATACGCCATATCTGGCTAAAAAAAAGATAGGCATGGGTAGCCAGATCATCAAGAAACACTTTCCAACACTATAAGAATATAAGTTTTGCGACACTACTTGCCAATTCCTTATGGTAACATGACTAAGCAAAAAAATGCAAAACAAATAAAAAGGGGCACTCGCGGAAAAATGGCCATTCTAATATACAGCATTTCAGAAAAAAAAATTTTCAGCCACGTGCTAGGCAAACCATCAAGGCATATTTTCCGACAAATAAACATATAATTGAATCATTACTCGGTGATAGTTCCTTAGTACGTAGTAATTTTGAAAGAAATGGGAAAAAACGAAAAAATGGCAATCACAGGAAAATCGAACACATACCTATATATACGCTATATCTGGCTAAAAAAAAAGATAGGCATGGGTAGCCAGATCATCTAGAAACACTTTCCAACACTATAAAAATATAAGTTTTGCGACACTTCTTGCCAATTCCTTACAGTAACATGACTAAGTAAAAAAATGCAAAACAAATAAAAAGGGGCACTCGCGGAATAATGGCCAACATTTTATTATACGCATTTCAGAAAAAAAAATTTCAGCCACGTGCTAGGCAAACCATCAGGGCACATTTTCCGACAAATAAACATCTAAATAAATCATTACTCTGTGATAGTTCCTTAGTACGTAGTAATTTTGAAAGAAATGGGAAAAAACGAAAAAATGGCAATCACAGGAAAATCGAACACATACCTATATATACGCTATATCTGGCTAAAAAAAAATAGGCATGGGTAGCCAGATCATCTAGAAACACTTTCCAACACTATAAAAATATAAGTTTTGCGACACTACTTGCCAATTCCTTACGGTAACATGACTAAGTAAAAAAATGCAAAACAAATAAAAAGGGGCACTCGCGGAAAAATGGCCAACATTTTATTATACGCATTTCAGAAAAAAAAATTTCAGCCACGTGCTAGGCAAACCATCAAGGCACATTTTCCGACAAATAAACATCTAAATAAATCATTACTCTGTGATAGTTCCTTAGTACGTAGTAATTTTGAAAGAAATGGGAAAAAACGAAAAAATGGCAATCACAGGAAAATCGAACACATACCTATATATACGCTATATCTGGCTAAAAAAAAATAGGCATGGGTAGCCAGATCATCTAGAAACACTTTCCAACACTATAAAAATATAAGTTTTGCGACACTACTTGCCAATTCCTTACGGTAACATGACTAAGCAAAAAAATGCAAAACAAATAAAAAGGGGCACTCGCGGAAAAATGCCCAACATTCTAATATACGGCATCTCAGATAAAAAAAAAGACATGCACATGTTAGCCCAACCATCAAGGCACACTTTCTAACACATAAACATGAAAAAAAAATCAATAATATACGGCAATTCCTCACTACGTAGTAAATTTTTACAAATATTGAAAAAAAACAGAAATTGGCAACTGCAGTTAAATACCCAATATACCAATAACTACGTCGTATCTGACAAAAACAAAGTCATGCATGGGTAGCCAGATCATCTAGACACACTTTCCAACACTAAGAAAGCAAAAGTTTTACGACACTATTTGGCAATATCTTACGGAAAAATGACTTGGCAAAAAAATGAAAAAAAATGAAAAAGGGGCACTCGCGGTAAAATGGTCCTCGTGGTGACGAACGACATTCTAACTAAAAAAAAAAATCATGCACATGGTAGCCAAACAATCCACCAAGACTTTCCACAACTGATAACCTATACAAGTTGCACCATTCTACGACAATTTCATAATACGTGATAACTTTGATAATTATGCAAATTACCTTAGAAGGGTAAACTCGGTCGCTCTCGACCCCGACGCGTCTCAGAAATCGGGGAAGGAGTACAGCTACAGCAATGCACAACTGGACACTACTAGAGCGTGTAGGCGAGACACCTACTGCAGGTCGATCACCCACAAATTCAGTCAAGGGGGTGAGTCACGTGAGAAAAACCTCTTTTTTTTGACGCTCGGGGTCGCGAACGACCCACCGTACCGTTCCAGGGTTAAATTGACAAATTGATCATAGAAAGGGAGGTGATCTAAGGATATGGTTCCTAGTCGAGTCAGGTTAAGGTGAACTAACATGTAAGCCACATTATCACCTGGCAAGATGACAGAAGCTTTCAACACAGAAGTGTCCCAAACTCTTACTCATTTACTCTTCCTTTTTTTTGGCCGGGTACACGGTACCCATCCCCTTGGACAGAGCACCCATCCTGATGTGTCAAGACGGAGACCCCTAGGGTCAACACTTTAACCTCATTCCATGAGTCACACATCACCTTGTACTTCGACTCTCGTCTCACAAACACAATCCAACGATGCCCTAAATTAACTATTCCCCTTTTGAAATCAGTCTTTACCTCGAACCTACATCTATGCACAAAACTAGGCTCATCCAGTTATACATCAAACAAACAAACATGCGCGGCAAGCGCGAAAAGTGCATACACAGGTTCAGACAACACATGTGCTTTCCCTATCCTACACCTGTCTAAACTAGGCAAGGTCACAGCCCAAGTGTCCCTATGGTTTACAGCAAAGTAGGGCAGATCAATCGATACTCGAGTTGTGAATTCATCTGTTTCTGTCTGTGTCCACATTGACTTTACTTCATACAAACGAAAATATGAATCCTCATTCTGAACAGGTATCTCTACGGAAAAATAAAACTTGCCCTTTACCATAGTAACAGTCACGGATGACATTCGATAGAACTCCGCTAAATTATTCTCTACAAGGGGGAATAAACATTGGCACAGCCTCATGAATTTTCTTAATTATCCTCAAAAATTCCCCGGGAGGCAAGATATCGGACGTGATTTCCCCCGTAGTTGCCACTTGATGAATTTGGCTTGCCATGTTTCCTAAGTGTAAAGTTAGCTCACTAGCTACAAAAGCTAATTATGTAGCACTTTCTACATAAATCACATCTCTCTGGACTTGTTCTATCTTCTCCCAGAAATTATTAATCCTATTCTCCAACACTCTTAGCGCCTCCTGTCCTTTAGTTACTGCTATAGAAACTGTCTTCAGTTTCTCATCTACGATATGGGTATGAGATATTACTTTATTTATCATGACGTGCGTGTTTTTTGCTTCTTTAGTTAGCGCAGTCTCCAACTGATCGAGTTCCGACCAGGTAATTAGCCCAGTCCAACCTCCAGTCAATTCGCCAATCGAATTAACCGCGCGTTTCTTCCTATTCACTTTTGAAGTCCCGAAGTCTTCGAAAGTATCCAATGATTTACTAAGGGCTCTTTTTACGTTATCAAGAATCGCTCTTAACTTAACTACAGCAACATCTTCTTTAACCAGTTTCAATTGATCCTCTAACTTGTTAATCTGACCCAGAATTCTAACCAGTGGACTCGCAACTTTCACGAGATCATAACTAACCAACAAAACATGTACGTCAGGCGTGAAAGATAACCTAAATCTTTCATCTAAGACTACGCCTTTACGTACTCTCACTTCACTGTTCACACACACGCAAGCAGTTAGCAAACACACTGCCGCAAAAAATCGAACATTTCCCATGGCTAACTAGTTAACCTAAGCCTATTGCTAAATCCTGGCTAAATGACACCAAGCCTAGGCTCACTGCCTTTTATAGAACTGTCGCCTCTCTCTCTCTCTCTCTCTCTCTCTCTCTCTCTCTCTCTCTCTCTCTCTCTCTCTCTCTCTCTCTCTCTCTCATTAGAAAAGGGAGTTCGAGCAATGTGCTGAAACTCAGCTGATCTGTCATTGGAATCCAAAACAGGGTAAATTGCTGACACATTTCGATTATCTGAACTCGTCCTCTCATTTTCTGGCACTATCTTGACGATAGAGGCGTGAACCTCATATACCTTACCTTTTGCAATGCTTTTCACAGTTATTTCATCATGGTTAATATGGATCACCCTGAATAGACCAATAAAAGCTGATTCGAACTTATGCTCTTTACCCTGAAGCCGCTTTATATACACACGATCACCAATCTGAATTTCATGTGATTTCGTTTTGAATCTCCTGTTGTAACTACGAATGTTTCTCTCATGGGCTATCTTTAGAAACTTATTTGTAACTTCAAAAGCCCTCTTATTTACATTGGCAGCATAAGTTCGAATATCCTCTTCATTATACACAGGTAATTTCTCCTTTTTCGTGAAAACATTATATGGCAAATTTGGATCCTGACCGAAAACCAAATAATAAGGAGTATTGCCAACACTCTCATTATATCATGTGTTTAGGGCAAACTGAGCTGTAGACAACATATCTGACCATATATTCAGGTTATCTGCTACTAGTTATTTAGGCGTACTAATCAAGACTCGATTCTTAGATCTACCAACCCGTTTGAACTAGGCCTATATGCAAGAATGGGAGAATGCTTAATGCCATAAAATTCAGATATTCAAATGAATACTTCATTTAAAGATTCGGTTCCGGGATCTGATAAAATTTCTCTAGGAGTACCGAACAGTTCAATGAAAGCTCAAAGAGCTCTAGCGACTTCCTGTGCAGACTTGTCAATCAAAGGTTCACGCAGATACTAGAAAAAAAATATACTCATGTCCTGCGTGTGATACAGGCAAGGGGCCTATCGATTCAATGTGTACACATTGCCATCTCTCTTTAACTAAATGCCAGACTCGAGTAGGAGGTACATTTAATCTATATGATCGGAACAGGTGACAAAGGTGACATGCGTCTACATAATTCTTTATCATTCGTTTCATGCCTTTCCAATAGAAATGATCAGTGGCTCTTCTGAGTGTATTTGCTACGCCCACGTGACCGGATACTGGCGATGAATGCGATAATGCCATATCGTTACTTATGGAAGGAGTGGGTAATACAGTTCGATGAATTAACTCGTTTCATTTCAAATCAGTGGCATACAAAACACTGTCTTCTATTACAAATCTATTAGATGAAAGCGAGACGTCAGTAAGAAATTCTTCTGTTTCCCCTCTAACAAAAGCTTTAACTCTTCCCCATACAGGATCTTCATTCTGTGCCTTAATTAGTTGTGTTATTTCCCAATCACAATAATCATCATGGACGTCGTAAGCTTCAAGGACAGGTTCATTCATACGCTGGGCATTCGCTTCATCCATTCTTTCACTGGGCCCAACAAACTCACGCACATGCTCCGTCCTATCAGTTGACGTCTCTCCCAGCTGGGAGGGGCCATTAGGTACCGTTGGCTCACTTTCCCGCACACCCTGTGACGTACTCATCGACCTCGTTATAGCGGCCACAGAACGAGATAAGGCATCAGCTACTACATTCGTTCGACTGGGAATGTATTCGAATCCAACGATATCAAATTCTAACAATGCCTCCAACCATCTAGCCTGACGACTTAACATATCTGATTTCTTTAAAATATACAATATGGGCTGATGATCAGACTTAATACAAATTTCTTTTTAATACCCACTTAATGGCCATTGCCTCTTTATCTAACAATGAATAACGGGTTTCCGGGCACCTTAATGCTCGTGAAGCGAACGCTACTGGGCGGAAAACTCCATCATCATCTATCTGTTCTATGACCCCGCCAATGGCCACATCGCTAGCATTGCATATCACGTAGAACTCCCAATCAAATTTAGGGAAGAATAAGAAACTATCTTCAGACAAAGCTTGTTTCAACTTTTGAAATGCATCTCCATGTTCATGACTCCATTCAAAATTCTCTGTTTTTTTAAGTGTATCTAAGCATCGTGAGATATTTCCGAAGTCTTTAATGAATCGTCTGTAATAAGAGGCTAACCCCAAAAATAAACTAAATTGCTTAGGGGTTAATGGCCGCGGATAGGTTCGAATAGCTTCTATCTTGTCTGCCATCGGGCTTACACCCTTGTTAGTTAATTTGTGTCCTAGAAATTGAACCTCTGGCTGGGACAGATGACACTTTGCTAGGTTGACCTCCAAATTATTGCGTCTCAACGCCTCAAGAACTTTAACAAAATTAGTCATAGGTTCTTCTACAGTATTTCATAAAATTATTATGTCACCAAGGTAGATTAACACTGCATTGCCTACCAATCTAAAAAATACGCTCATCATTACGCATGAAAAATGCACGGGCGGATTCTTTAACCCAAATAGCAAAGTATTAAAGGAGTACAATAAGTCGCCAGCAACAAATGCAGTTTTCTCTCTACTCTTGGGATCGAGTGCTATTTGGTGATACCTAGGTTTAAGATCTAACGTCGAAAAGAACATGTTATTCCTGACCTTACACAAAATCTCTTCGATGGAAGGTGAGGGGAACAAATCACTTCTCGTTACGCTATTCAGTTTACGGTAATCTACACATATGCGTAAAGCACCAGACTTTTTCTTTACGACTACGATAGGAGATCGCCAGGGAGAATCAGAGATCGAGATAATTCCATTCTCTTTCATCTCTGGTAACTGTCTATTTACTTCAGCCTGATATGCAAAAGGTACTCTATAGGGGTACGTTACAACTGGCGTAGTGTCTCCCGTATCTATACTAAAAGGCATAAAGTTACAATAACCCGGAGGTTCTTCCTCTAAAACAAGTACGTCTTGATACTCTTCCAATAACTCGGCCACATAGAAATGATATTGAAAAGGTGTTAAACTCTATCCCAACTCTTTTAAGACGCATGTGCGATCTGATGAGGTACTTTGCCGAAAGGTGACGTTAAACACTAAATCAACATTCATTTCTACCCACACAATTAGCGTATTCTCTTTAATCAACACTGGTACCGATGCAAGGTTATGGAATAATATCCTTACTTTCCCCTCTTTTATATGCACTATTGAGTCCTGCAACAAGTTATCTTCAAAGTCTACATGAGGCATAAGTACGTACACCCCTTCTTTCACATCTTCGTTTCACACATACAGTTCAATCACCGTTGCAACACAAGGGTCTATACACAATTCTTGTGTAAGTCGAAAATCCCACTTATCAGTTACATGAGCAACAGGTTCTATTACGGGTGCTACTGATGCAACTGTTCCTCCTATGGGTAGGATACGATCCCTCATGGTTACAGTTAATCCCTCAGGACATGAAAGTACATTTAACCCCAATAACCACATCGCGTCTGAGCCCAATATGACGTAGGACGCGTAGAAATCATGAATAAGTTTCTCGCCTCCCAACTCAAAAGGTTTTGAACAAAAACTATTAATGAGATCTTCTTTTCCCCGAGATCATGACATTTTAACGGAACCTCATTTTGTACTAGATTGACTACAATGCGTGTTGTTACGAAAAAATTTACATAAAAATAGTGAAGCAACCAAACAACTTGACAGGGGGCACAAAGCAAAGCTCTCAATAACTAGGTTCAATAGAGTTTAGAGATAATAAAAAAAATTGTAAGTCCTGCAAAGGAAGAAGATTAAACAAATGCCATCAGTCATTTCCCGGACCCCATCTTCTCCCTTTCCTAACCAACTATCTAAACCTAAACATACTTATCATAAATTATCAAAAAGAAATTTTCCCAGCACCAAATTGACAAAAATACCCTAAAATAAAGGTACCCAAATGCTAAACCTAACTTAAACTTAACATAAACATCAGCCAAGGGATGGTTTGTTATTTGTTACCAGGAGACCATCCCCCTGGCGCATGCTGAAAACCCACAGGGGTGCAGCCCAATCTAGAGCTGTACCCATGTTTACACAAGATTCTGTCCAAAGTCTTTCCTTGGTACAAAACCTTTCCTCGGCGCTTTCACCTTTATAGCTTCTTCATATTTAAACACAGAAGGTTTACAAGATCATGAACCCCAATCCTGAGAAGAAAAAAAAACAATGCATTAAAACAAAGAAATAATATTTAATAAACATATAAATAACTCCCGTTTTTGTATTAACAAAAGGCCTTTTCTCCTTACTGTAAATTACAAACAAACAATAAAAGACCTGTAACAGAGAGCCTGTTATCTTGACAGGGCATCAGGGATGATATTCTCTCTTCCAGCGATATGCTGAATTAGTAGATCCCACTCCTGGAGACGAAGGCTCCACCTAAGGAGACGGTTATTCTTATTTTTAAAGAAATTCAAGAAGACCAGCGGATTATGATCCGTTCTTACCACAATAGGTCCTGTGCTACCACTTAGGTAAACCTCAAAGTGCTCCAAAGATAAAATGAGTCCTAAAGTCTCCTTTTCAACCGTTGAATATTTTTGCTGAGCTGGAGACAGTTTCTTTGAAAAATACGCCACCGGATACTCTTCACCATCACAGCCTTGTGATAATACCGCTCCAACACCCACGTCGCTAGCATCCACAGCCAAGCAAAAAGGTTCCTTAAAATTCGGAGTTTTAAGTATTGGAGTGTTAATCATGGTTGACTTCAACTTATCAAAAGCATCCTGACATTCTGCAGTCCAGCAGAAACGCTGACCTTTCTTAAACAAGTTGGTCAGTGGATTAGCCACATCTGCAAAGTTCAATACAAACCGCCTATAATAGCCCACCATCCCCAAAAATCGGCGAATACCTCTTCGATTCTCTGGTACCTGAAAATCGAGGATTGACTGAATATTTACCGATTTTGGGAGAATTTTGCCATGTCCCACCTCATGACCTAAATAGATTATTTTGGCTTTTGCAAAGTCACACTTGTTTAAATTAATCACCAGACCAGCTGCACGCAGCCTCTCGAACAAACATTCCATGTTTTTCAAATGAGACTCCCAGCTATTACTGTAAACTACAAGGTCATATATGTAGACAACTACCCCCTCTAACTTATCAATCACTTGATTTATCAACCTCTGAAAAGTGGCAGAGGCATTTTTCATACCAAAAGGAAAAGTGGCAGAGGCATTTTTCATACCAAAAGGCATGACATTGCATGAATACAAACCTTCCGACGTAACAAAAGCTGATATTTCTTTAGCCCTTTCTGTTAATGGAACTTGCCAATAACCCTTTAAAAGATCAAACTTACTTATGTACTTGGCAGCGCCGACATCATTTATGCAATCTTCCACCCTGGGCAGAGGAAAACAATCAGACCCAGTAACTGCATTTACCTTACGATAGTCGAAGCACATTCTTTGTCCTCCCCCTTCCTTTTTGACTAGCACTACTGGAGAACTCCACGGGCTGAAACTCCTTTGAATTAGATCATGACGTAGCATGTATTCTACCTCTTGCTTAATGATGTCCCTTTTGGATGGATTCACTCTATACGGATGTTGTTTAATGGGACGAGCATCTCCCACCTCTACATCATGCATAAGTAGACTGGTTAGTCCTGGAACGTCCTGAAACAAAACTGCGAACTTTGTTATCAAGTTCATTACCTCCTTGGATTGGGTGGCACATAAATGATCCAACATCCCGGGTAGATTTCCCAAAGCTACGGAATTTCCCAGCAAACTCATACTGGAAGTTTCCCCAAATTCTTCTTTCTCCTCCACCTTGGCTAAAGACAGAACTGGTCGGATGGTTTCCCTGCCCTGGTAGGCTTTTAGCATATTAACATGGCATACTTGAGTCTTCTTCCTCCTGTCAGGGGTTTCAACAACATAGTTTAGGTCATTCACCTTCTTTAAGATCTTCCAGGGCCCCGAGAATTTGGCTTTAAATGGATTGCCTGGAATTGGAAGCAACACCAACACCTCTTCGCCAACCTGAAAATTTCGTAATTTGGTTTTCATATCATAACGCTCTTTCATTTTTCTTTGACTCACCTCCAAAGTTTTTAAAGCAAAATCCCAAGAATTTATCAACTTTTCCCTTGAATCCCTTAAAAAGTCCAGCAAATTTACCCGAGGTTTTACTCCCTCCCAGTGATCCTTCACTACTTCTAAAGGTCCCCTTACTTTATGACCAAAAGTTAGTTCAAATGGAGAAAACCCCATTACATCACTAGGAATAGATCTGAAAGCAAATAATAAATAAGGAATTACCTGGTTCCAATTCTTGGGTTCCTGCTGCACATACTTACTAAGCATTGATTTCAATGTTTGGTGAAATCTTTCCAGTTGTCCTTGGCTCTGTGGGTGATAAGGCGAAGAAGTTACATACTTTATGCCTATTTCTTCCAAACCCTGCTTAAATACTTTACTTTTGAAATTACTCCCACAATCAGACTGAATTACCCTGGGTAAACCAAATTTCGAAAAGAACCCCAGCAAAGATTTAAGAACCCTCCCAGCATGTATACTCCTTAAAGGAATTGCCTCAGGATACCGTGTGGTCCTATCCATCAGTGTCAAAATATATTGATTTCCACTGGTGGTCCTTGGCAAAGGGCCAACTATATCAATTATTACCTCTTCAAAGGGTTCTCCAATAGCTGGAATTGGCTGCAGTGGTGCTTTCGGGATTTTCTGATTCGGCTTCCCCGTTTTCTGGCAGACTTTGCAGGTCTTCACAAACTTCTTTACGTCTCTTCTAAGAGAAGGCCAGAAAAACAAATCTGAAAGTTTTTTAAAAGTTTTATTTATACCTAGATGACCAGACAGAAGGTTGTCATGAGCTAGCTCTAATAACTTACGTCTGTAGTTTACTGGTACCACAATCTGTTCTCTCACCTCCCATGCATCTGCAGGTGCTCGTTTTGCTCGACTTATCCTTTTCAACACTCCGTCCTTCCATTCTAAATGAGGACGACTATTATCCTGACTGACTTGCTTACTCCTCTCCTTCTCAAACTCCGCCTTCTGAGTCGCCGCAAATGTATTAATTGCCCATTTACCATTCTCGTCCTTCACGGAAGACAACATGGGATTTCCAGTTACACTTACCTCAGAACCATTTTTCTCAAATAATTTATTGAGCCCCATACAGTCCATCTCCCTGGACTTGCCTTGGGCTCCCGAACGCGTGACCACGAAAACAGGCTTTTCAGTCTTTACCGACTTACCTTGCACCAGAGGACAATTACCTGGAGTCCGCATCTCACAGTCGTTGGCCACTATCACGTCCACTCCCTTTATGGGTAATTCATCCACAATTGCCAGACTCATGGGTCCTTTTACCCATTTAGAGTTTAACACTAACTCTACCAAGGGGCATGCCGTTACTGTTCTTGGGAATCCCCCTAGTAACACAAATTTCTCCTGTCCCTGGCTCAGTCCTTCCGGCAATACCGAACGCAAAATTATGGATTGCGCCGCTCCCGTGTCCCTTAAAAGCTTTACCCGTCTCTCTGACCTATTCTGGCCTTTGATGCTCACTACACCTTCAGAGACATACTTTTTGAAACACTCATCTGTTGCAGTCGAATCCCGACCCAACAGACCCACTGGCTTTGCTTTATCCAACCACAACCGGCACTTCTCTTTTATGTGACCTGGTTGCCCACAATGCCAGCACACCAGTTTTCCACCTTTCTTTGGTGACCCTGGCTTCTCACCTCTATCCGGTGATTCCTTTGTCCTCTTTCCAGGTGACTGACTTGCACCTTTTCCACTTGGATTCCTTTTTGTGCCCCACTTTGCCTTATCACTGAACCGATAGTTCCCCTTGTGGGAAAGGAAAAACTCATCAGCTGCTATAGCCAAAGTATCCAAAAGATCCAACTTAAGATCCTCTAAGTGAGTTTTCAGATCAAAATTAATATTATTTTTAAATTCTTCAATGAGTATCAATTCTTTTAAAGCATCAAAATCTTCCACACCTTTGGCTTTCAACCATTCCTGAAAAGCCACTCTTTTCCTCCGTGCAAATTCAATGAAAGTCTCCTCCCATCCCTTCTTCATATTTCGAAATTTCTGACGGTAGGCTTCAGGTACCAGCTCGTACGCTTTTAAAATCAAATTTTTCACTTGGGAATAGTCAGCACTCATTTCTTCGTTCAGGGCAGCATATATTTTCTGTGCTTTACCCATTAACCTACATTGTACCAGCGTAGTCCACATGTTTTCTGGCCATTCTAGTCTATTTGCTAGTTTTTCGAACACAGTGAAAAACTCTAAGGCTTCTGTTTCCTTAAAGACAGGCATTAATTTAATAGCATTCCCTATGTTAAATTTGTTTTCGGCAGGAACTTGCCTTAGGTGGAGTACTTGTAATTCATGCTTTTCCTGTTCTCTTTCCCTTTGTAATCTTAATTGTTCCTGTTCTCTTTCCCTTTGTAATCTTAATTGTTCCTGTTCTCTTTCCCGTTCTATTCTTAGTTGTTCCTGATTAAATTTTGCTTGTAACATTACTTTTTCATGAATTCTTCCCTCTTCCCTCGTGGCTATCTGTAGTTTCATTTTCTCTATTTGAAATCTTTCCAATTCTAACCTATCCTGTACCGAAATATATTCAGTCCTATCAACACTACTTGTAGTTTCTTCTTTCCATTTCTTAATGGCCGTCACTAACTGTACTAACAGAGTCCCTTTCTTTGTTCCTGGTGCTACAGAGATATTTATGAAATTTGCAATTTCCTGCAACTCAACCTTCCTTAAATCCCCTATTTCTTCTTCCCAATCAACATTACCTAAAAATTCTGCTACCTCAAAACCCACCGCTCCTACCGGATCTTCACCTTTGTCCGACATAGTCTCTTGTCTTAAAAATATGAAGAAAAGAAAAGCAAAGAATAAGTATAGAATTACCCTTTTGTTTACGTCTCGATCCTTTTCTTATTTACTCTGATGCCGAACTGGGAAACCACTATTAACCAGTTCTACGGAATGTTTTTACTCGTACAGGGAAGGTCGCCAGTGTTACCGGCGGGCCGACCTTCAAATACCAATTAGGCCTTGTTGCTTAATTTAAGGTGGCCGCAAGTAAACTGCCTTACGGCTTTATTTTTACCAGGTTACTGAAGTACACCCAAAACATCAGATTGGCAAACAGGAAAATAATCGAGAACAATCGTAAACAAAAGAGGGTAAAAAGAACCTTGGAGAAGTCAATGATAATTTATTATACAATATATATATATATATATATATATATATATATATATATATATATATATATATATATATATATATATATATATTTAAACAAACACTCGGCAAAGCTGCTCATGTAAACAAAATAGAAAATTACTTGGAAAACACTCTAATTTCATTTACTCAGTTATATAAATAATAAAGAGAACTTTCAGGACACAAACGGAAAACATACCACACTGAAAACATTTGGAAGAGAGAAGAGTACTAGTAAGAGGTATAGAGGCACAAAAGATTCATATACTATCACCCACATTCGTTATCTCAAAATAACTTGTCAATATAGAAAAAGTAATAAGAAAGTTTAGAGCCTAGTTAAGTACATATATTCCCTACCTACCTAAACACCTTTCGTGACCGAGAAATACACACAAATATATAAAAAAACACACACATTATATTAACGAAATTTCGTCCTCCGATGGTACTCATGAAGTGATAATTCTAGAGTCGACTTGATACATAAAAAGGCACAAGGAATGCTCTGACAAGCCTTAACGGTACCTGTCACGAGACCTCACAGGGTCCAGAACGCTATCGATCTATTGCCGATCCTTGGAGTTGCTCATCAGCACAAAACCGTCCTCCTAAACCAAGGGATACATAACTCCCAGCACAACACAACCCTCTTCACTAAGGGATAAGCAGAGGCACCAAACCATACCTGTTTTTCAGGCCTCCCCGGGCCAAACGCTAGCGAACTATGGTCGTCCAAATAGCACCAATTGCTGCTGCTGCTGCTGAAGTATTGATCCTGGATTACGGTTATCAGACCGCTGATGAGCACTAGCGTTCTTTAGCACAATATGTGGACTCCTCTTAATCAAAATTATTTACCCTCCACCTTGACTCCCATTCCAGTCACATGGAAGTCCAACTCACCATTAACATAACATGGAAAACAGAAAAGGGGCAGGAATTAACAACTGAACCTAAATACCTTCTTTACCAGCCCGCAGATGGCAGGCTGGTGCACACTAAAGAAAAGCAACTTTTAATTTTGAAAATATGAGAGCAATATGTTACAATTATTACTCAAAAGCTAGAATTACGTTACAGTGTTTCAACAATAAGAGACACAAATGCCCCTGTATCTATTAAACAATTTTTAATACCAGAAAGGAACTTAACTCTGATGACAGGTTTCTGGGGTTCTGCCATCAATCTTCTTCCTACTGGGTCATCCTTGGTGCCACTGGCACCGCCGGGGGCTGTCCTTGTGCATGCGGCGCCGACCAAGCCACAGGCGGTAGTTGTGTCGCTAGGGGCCTCCATCCTAGGGATGCTTGCGTAAAACCCACTGGGGGATTGTGGTAACACGATGTCGTTCCCATCGCAGGTGTCATTCCTCCTACTACCGGGGACGCTGCTGTTGCTTCCACGCTGGGGGTTCAAGTCGCATTACATTTGCTTGGGTAGTATCCCCGCTGTTTGCAGTTATAACAATGCATCCTCTTCTGAGATTTTGACTTCTGATTTGCTCATTGCCCCGCCGATTTCTTCTGTCCACTCATGTTGTGATTTTCCCAAGTTTATTAAATCTGCCCGATGTACTAGGCGGATCGCAAGGCCTTGAAGAGGCGAGATTCCCAAAACCTTCCAGGAGTTAACTAAAATACGGCGACAAAATTTACAATTTTATTATAAAAATAAACTCTGATACAAGACAAACAACATTCTTAAGCATTCACACGACTTAATGAAAAACAAGGCTGACTCTTGGTAAGGTAACACGTGCTCTTCAAGCACAAACTCCACACCGGACTCCTTAAAAAACTGAAAATAATGACAATTCGAATTCAATTCAAAACAAATCACACACCAAATACCCCTATTCTAATTTAACTCAGGATTCAGATCCCCAATCACAAGGATCTCTAAATTAAACTGCGATATAAAAAACTACATGTCTTTCACACAAATTTACACTACAACTAACCTGGTACACGAGGTAGAGAGAGAGGAGACTAACTTTTAAACAACTTATCTTTCGGGGGAACCTTGAAGCAAAGAGAACGAATGAGGGTCTGCAGCTTCGAAGAAAACTTTGTTTTCCCGCGTTAACAAAAGTTTCCTTAGCAAAGTGGAGGGAATTCTTAGTTTATTTATTTGCATGGGGTTTGACAATCCCTTTTCATTTACTACAGGATCGTAAAACAGTTAAGGCTTTTCTTTAAATACAAGGGAAGACTTAAGGCTTCGGCTGAGGGCCAGAATTTGTCCATATCCAATGACTTAGAAAGTCCTTGTCACTAAACACATACATAAGACATTTTTGTCATGTTGCCTCAATTTTACGGTAGATTCATCATTGATAAATTATAAACAGTCAATTTCCATAACACTCGCTCCTTCCCCACCAGGTGGTTAAAATTTGGGTTCCAATACAGTCGTGTATTAAACCTCAGTCTCTCGCCCGCGAGATCCCCCAGCCTTTTCCTTATTTGACGTGACGTTCGTGAAGTCAAATGGCAGGACTTTCGAATGGCCAGTTCGAAAATTCCCGACATCCTCCACACCCGAAATAAGGGGCGTCAAAACGTCAGTAAATCAGGCAAGACTGGACTCGGGGGGGGGGGAGTAACCACTCCTTAACTCTGTTCGGCTCATTGCGTAGCGCTCCGCAACGACTCTAACAGAGCATACACAATGTTCATAAACAACAATGTTACCCCGGGGCAATTAGTTCACAGGTATGCAAAAAACAATAAAAAAATTGTACCCAGATAGTAAATGCAATCATGTAAATGTAAAGGCAATTTAGGCAATGGGCCTAGAAATCAGTTATCATATACATATATAAGAACAAAAAGAAAAAAATGCATTCACATACAGAATATATTTATGAAAAACTGGAAAACCAATTAGGCAATGGGCCTAAAATATTCACTTTCGGCATATATGTAAACAACAGAGAAAAAATGTATCTATACACAGAATATAATCATGCATTTCCATCAGAAGGCAACCTGCCCTCATACATTAATTAAATCACTTTTCACACTGCCACACATGGGCTACCACCTTAGGCGAACAAGAGGAGGGGCCTGGCTCTGTACAACGCTCGTTTCGTAAGTACGAGAGACTATCCCATCCCCGTTCCCCCCACCTACGCACTTCCAATCTCCGTGGATTCATGCCACTTACAAACGTTCTCACTTCACCCTCCCTACCTACCAGGGAGACACTCCCTCTCTCACTTACTGTTTTGCAGTTACATTGCATAGACTGTCACCCTTTACCAGACGGTCCATCATTTCTCGTTGATTCGCGGCCGCCCTTCTCAATGGGCGTGCAGAACGTTTTTTAATGTTCGTCTGCTTCGATTCCTTTTCACCTTCACTGTTTGCACTGAACGTATTGTTCTCGTCATTAGTGTCACTGTCAAAGGTCTCTGTGGCCAGTTGTTGGGATGTCGCAGCCAGAGTCATTTCCTGGTTGTCCCCAGACGTCTCCACGATCCCTGGCATTCCGTCTGTCGAACTGTACACACCCTTCTTTCCATCATCGTCGTCTCCGTCTCCATCATCATCCACAGAGGGGGTAATTTCCAGGGGAACCAGATGGCTAACAGCTCGCTGTGACTCGACACCCTGAATCAAACACTTTGGCCGAACGTACGACGCCGTCGTCGTCCGGATACGTTTCTTCAACACGTCCAAGGGGCCACGTAGCTCTTCTTTGATGTTCTTGTTTTACCATCACGACGTCTCCAGGGTGCAGCTGGAGGGTTCCCCAGACTGACAGTCGTGTCGGGCTCTCAGGGCACTCAAATATTCCTTTCTCCACCTCTCTCGGAAGGCCTTCAAAGAGTCTGTTAGTTTCAAATAACGATCATGTAGCCTCCGGGAGGTGAAGGTCGTGTTGAGGTGCTCGTCCGGTAAGAGCGGTGCCATGAGGAGGACTGGGTGTCCTCTTAACAAATGGGAAGGGGTGAGGACTTCATCCTCGCATCCGTCGCCGCTGTACATAAGCGGGCGATTATTCACTACGGCTTCTGCTTCTTTCACCAGGGTCAATACGTGGGCGTTCGGTAGATACTTTTGGCCGAGGGCTATTTGGAGGGTTCGCTTCGTTACCCCTATCAGCCGCTCGAAGAATCCACCCTTCCAAGGTGCTCTGGGCGTCTGAAACCTCCATTGTATTCCCGTTCTCCTCAGGAACTGCTGGACTTCATCTTCTTCGTAGAGTCCCTGTACGAGGTGGCTAGCGGTTTTGAACGTCTGGTGATTATCAGAGGTGATGTATTGGGGGGCGCCATGCGTGGCGCAGAATCGCCTTAGGGCCAAGACGAATTCTTCCGCTTCCAAGGAGGGGCAGAAGTCGAGATACACGGCCCTACTGGCCATGCACGTTACAATCAGGATGTACCCTGGCTGCGTTTCAGTTTGCATGGCTGCTGTTCTGGTAGAGCAGAAACTGCTGTAAAGGGTCTCTCGAGGGTCGTTCTTTCCTTCGATAGGGGGGGGGGGTGGTGGTGGCTGTTTCGACGAAGACTGGGAGGCGCGCCAACACTCCATACATTCTTTTACCACCCGCTTGGCAATAGAACGTATACCAGCCGCCCAGCATTTCTGTCGAAAGATACCCATTAGTGTATTCACACCACAATGTAAATGCAAACGGTGTAAATATTTTAAATAAACCCTAACTAAACGCCCTTTGGCTGGCAAGAGAATTATATGACTAATTTCTTCTAACTTGGACACTCGTCCTCTAGTACAAATGAGTCTATCTTTCATTACTAAATTCAACTGTCTTACTAAATTGACAACTTCACGAGGGGGTCTGACTCCGCCCTCCAAGTAAGCATAAACTGAAGGCAAATAATGTTTCTGCTCTACCAGAACAACAATACTGAACGGATTCCGTTCTATTTTTGCAAACTTTAAAATTAGTCTGACTACTCTCAACAAGAATTGGAATCCTACTTCCCTTTTCAGGATTTCCCAAATCTCGCCTGGGGGGGTAGGATACATCTCCTCCCTTAACTCTTGTACCGCTGCTACTACATGAGTTTGATGTAGCGGATCTTCCTCCTTGCAAGGAACAGGCTTTCCCGTGGTCCTGAGAAATTCTGGACCGTTCCTCCACAGGGAGTTAACTAGCAGTTGTCGAGTCGTTGCACCTCTGGATAGGATATCGGCAGGGTTCTGATGACTAGGGACATGGTTCAGACTGAAGCTACAAACCTGCTGAATAAAAACAATCTCCGCCACTCTGTTAGAAACAAACACATTTTTATGAGACCTGGCATCGGGAGATGCTACCCATGCCAACGTTACCTTGCTGTCAATCCACATGACTATTTCTCGTGGCTCGATCAGTTCCTTGAGAGTTCTTGATAATCTGCTGCCTAGCAACAAGGCCAGCAGCTCTAGCCTGGGGATCATCAGTTTGCTCATCCCTTTCGGAGTGATCCTCATCTTACTAGTTATTAGGCTTACCTGATTGCAATCGTCCATGGTATATGCCACTTCTCCGTATGCCTTACTGCTGGCATCGGTGAACACATGTAGTTCTAAACCCTTTTTACCTATCGATCTTTGAAAGGTGATGTCGCTCACCGCTTTCAAATCATTCAACAATTCTCTTGCCTCTTTAGCCTTTTCTCCTCTTAACACGTCATCCCAACCTACATTACCCTCCCATAGTTGTTAGAGGAAAAGTTTTCCCTTTACAAATACTGGGCTGATCAAACCTATTGGATCGTAAATCGAGACCAACTGGGAAAGTACCCTACGCTTCGTAGGCACCCATCCCTCCCCCAATTCACTAATCCCCTTACTTGCCTTCACACACAATCTGTCTACGTCCCGGGCCTATTGCAGCCCGAGCACGTTCACACTCACAGGCTCACTCCACTGTCTCTCGCTATCGAAGGCCAAGTGATTGGTTGCCCACCCTTCCAAAGGCATACCCCCCCCCCTTTAAGATGTTATTAACAGACTCATGCTCTTACTTCATGTGTTCTAAATCCTACAATGTGGCCAGATAGTTATCGACATAAAAGGATTTTACTAAATCTGGCCAGCCTTCCTCTTTAAAATGACAATTTAATATCTGTTGTAGCAAAAATGGACTTGCTGTGATGCCGAACACCACGACTCTGAAAGCGAAGGTAAGCGCTCGACCAGCTGCCTCGCGCCACAGAAATCGTGTGTATTTGGCATCACGAGGATCTAACAAAACACGATGAAATGCTTTACTTATGTCGGCTAACATGGCATATCGGTTCAACCTAAACCTTATGATTAGATTATATGCTAATTCTACCAAATTGGGACCAGGTAAGAGACATTAATTCAATGACTTACAACCCTTTGACTTTGCTGAGGCATTGAACACGATTCTAAGGGGGGTGGTACGGCTGTCTTTCCTGACTCCAAAGTGTGGCATGTAATAACCTTCCACTATGGAATCTTTCACCTCAGATATAAAACCTGCTTCGATATATTTGTCTATCACTCCCTGATATTGTTCAAAATATTCCCTATCCTTTCTGAATTTGGTCTGCAACGACTCTAACTGTGCCACAGCGTAACGATAATTTGTTTCTGGCCTAGCATCCAACCCGAATAGTAGGCTAACCTGATATCCCTCAGGTTTTTTCACAACGCTTTGCGATACCTTTCGCGTGGCCTCTGCCTCGCGAACAGTGTATTGCTCAGATGGGGCGATGCCAACACAGTCTAAACGCCACCACTCATCTACATCACACAGATATGGCTCGTTCGTGATTCTGCACACTCTCAACGTTCTCACCTGCTCAATCCTCTCCCCTTGCAGTAGCCACTGCAGCACCTTCCCATATGGCGACATGCCATCATGCGTCAGGAAAAGATTGATCCCATCCATTCTCTCCACGCCTATTACAAAATAACTAAAGTAGTCATCCCCTACTAATACGTGGACATTTTTCAACACATCCGACTTGTTGGCTGGATCGGCTAACGTGACTCCCTTTGTCACCAGATGCTGTCAGACTTTACCATAACCAGCGTTATGTATCGGGACGTCTACGCTCTCATGTGCTACTAGTTTCATTCGCACGATTCTTTTGCCCATTTCAACCCTGCAACTTACTACATCGTATTGTCCGCTTATTTCCTCGGAACCAAATGGAGCTATATTTAAGGATACTCATCCTACCACCGGTAGGCCTAATTGACGGGCAATTTTTGCTGAGATGAAGCTCTTCTGGCTTCCTGAGTCGAGGAATAGGCGGATTCGCTTACTACCTTGCTTTTGTTGGATACCTGCCATAGCTGTTGGCAAGATAGTGCATGGGAGGTCCACTTCAGACCTCTGCGCGATCTTTGCGCTTGTGCATGGTTTAGCCTCTACTTTAGTCTTGGGTGGTCGGTGGGAAGTTTCGGGCTGCTGAGGCGTCGCATTCACTACGGGGCGGGAAGTCGTTGTTTGACTACTACTATGACTAGGGATCGATTGCGGTAGTCTACCCGCATCGCAAATTGCAGTGTGGTGCTTAGCATTACAGTTTCTACAGGAATTCGAGACGGGACATTTATCACTACGATGACCTGATTTCGTACAATTAAAACAAAGACCACTTTTCAGCAAAATGCGACGTCTGGCAGCTAGGTCAGTCACTTGGCGACATCCGTGAGGGGGGTGCCGTTCGCTACACAATGGGCAGGAATTATTGTGGATGGGATGGGTTTTCGGTCTTACACTACTGTCTGGTCTTTTGTCACTCTTAAGACTGTCACCTCTCTGCAACGCATCATCTTCTAGCATTCTCACAATAAAGTCTATTGCCTCAAAAAACTCGTCCAACGTATAGTCACATTTTCTCAAATGCTCGACCACTTTGCGGTAGAGCTTTCCTTCTGACAATTTTTTATTTATGAGGCTCATGTCATTGGTACTCAGTCTTTTGATTTGTTTGATTATGATGGTCAACTCAAAACAGAACGTTTTGAGTTCTACTGGGTTTAGTGACGGCACAAAGATGTTGGCTAATTTACGGAGCAGAATCACGAGTGTCTGGTGCACGTTGCCATATTGCTTATCTAAAAGATCTAATGCTACACTATAGTTCGCGGCGGTTACACTTAGAGATTTTATGATTCTAAGTGGCTCTTTGCCTAACGTCCCCAATAAATACGTAAATTTAGACACTTCGTCTAAATCCGCTGTTCGATCCACATGGATTGTGAAGAGCTCACGGTACGATGCGTACTCTTGCACTTCCCCTTCAAACGTGGGGAGAGGCAGCGGTTTCAACCTGGGGAGAGCAACATTCCCCGTTGAAGTGCTTTTCCCTTTGTCTATCCTATTGTACAGTAGGGTAGAAGCGTGTGTAGCTTCACCCAACGTGTGCCTGATTCGGGCTTCAATACTAGATTCTAGTTTCACAAGCTGGCTTTTGTATAGCTCTCTTAGCTGTCGGACCTCTACCTGCAACTCCGTTACCAAATTCTGGTAAACAGACTCAGAATAGGTCTCTATTAGCGCTCTTTGCGTTTCACTAAGTAAGTCGTTTATTAGGCTCATTGACGCCTTGATGTGCACGATCGTGGCCACCGCCATTTTGATTAACTTTACTTTACGTTTCAGGGGGGGGGGCAGGGGGGGGTTGGCAAAGCAAGAAAAGAGAAGTATTTTTACGTTCGGAAGAAGGGGCTCAAGAAAAGAAAAAAATCAAGCACACACTTTCGATCGCACACCGGGACGTTGAGGACCTTAATTGTTACGTCTCTCTCTCTCTCTCTCTCCTGATCAGCCTCATATTTTAAATTAGTCCTGTCCGGCTCTGGGAAGCGCTTGCGATCCGGTTCGAAGGACCAAATGTTGTGATTTTCACCAGTTTATTAAATCTCCCCGATGTACTGGGCGGATCGCAAGGCCTTGAAGAGGCGAAATTTCCAAAACCTTCCAGGAGTTAACTAAAATACGGCGACAAAATTTACAATTCTATTATAAAAATAAACTCTGATACAAGACAAACAACATTCTTAAGCATTCACACGACTTAATGAAAAACAACGCTGACTCTTGGTAATGTAACACGTGCTCTTCAAGCACAAAGTCCACACCGGACTCATTAAAAGACTGAAAATAGTGACAATTCGAATTCAATTCACAACAAATCACACACCAAATATCCCTATTCTAATTTAACTCAGGATTCAGATCCCCAATCACAAGGATCTCTAAATTAAACTGCGATATAAAAAACTACATGTCTTTCACACAAATTTACACTACAACCAACCTGGTACACGAGGTAGAGAGAGAGGAGACTAACTTTTAAACAACTTATCTTTCGGGGGAACGTTGAAGCAAAGAGAACTAATGAGGGTCGGCAGCTTCGAAGAAAACTTCGTTTTCCCGCGTTAACTAAAGTTTCCTTAGCAAAGTGGAGGGAATTCTTAGTTTATTTATTAGCAAGGGGTTTGACAGTCCCTTTTCATTTACTACAGGATCGTAAAACAGTTAAGGCTTTTCTTTAAATACAAGGGAAGACTTAAGGCTTCGGCTGAGGGCCAGAATTTGTCCATATCCAATGACTTAGAAAGTCCTTGACACTAAACACATACATAAGACATTTTTGTCATGCTGCCTCAATTTTACGTTAAATTCATCATTGATAAATTATAAACAGTCAATTTCCATAACACTCGCTCCTTCCCCACCAGGTGGTTAAGATTTAGGTTCCAATACAGTCGTGTATTAAACCTCAGTCTCTCGCCAGCAAGATCCCCCAGCCTTTTCCTTATTTGGCGTGACGTTAGTGAAGTCAAATGGCGGGACTTTCGAATGGCCAGTCCGAAAATTCCCGACAACTCATATGGCTCCCGGACTATGACGACGACGATGAAGGTTGCAGTTGCCTATGTCCTTGTGGCTGGAGTACTTCATCCATAATTTCCAGGAGAATCTTCACGTTTTCCATCACCCTCTCTATGGGTACGGGCTGAAACGGTGTCCCCCACTGTTATATATATATATATATATATATATATATATATATATATATATATATATATATATATATATATATATATATATATATATATATATATATATATATATATATATATATATATATATATATCTGTCTACATATGTAGATATATATGAATGCACATACACTGTAAATATATATATATATATATATATATATATATATATATATATATATATATATATATATATATATATATATATATATATATATACACATATTTGTTTACATATGTAGATATATATGAATGCACATATACTGTATATATATATATATATATATATATATATATATATATATATATATATATATATATATATATATATATATATGACTGCAGTCACAAGGATGTATATCTCTGCCCATATTAATGAATATACGCTTGAAATATTATGATCATAGTGAAGCATATAGGCAATTTTAAAAGATCTTACATACATACATACATATACCAAGGCACTTCCCCCAGTTTTGGGGGGTTGCTGACTTCAACCAATGAAACAAAAACAGAAAGGGGACCTCTACTTTCTACGTTCCTCCAGCCTGACAAGAGACTCAACCGAGTTCAGCTGGTGCTGCTAGGGTGCCACAGCCAACCCTCCCCCGTTATCCACCACAGATGAAGCTTCATAATCCTTAATCCCCTACTGTTGCTACCTCCGCGGTCATCTAAGGCACTGGGGGAAGCAGCAGGGTCTACCGGAACTGCGCCACAATCGCTCGCCATTCATTCCTATTTCTAGCACGCTCTCTTGCCTCTCTCACATCTATCCACTTATCACCCAGAGCTTCCTTCACTCCATCCATTCACCCAAACC
>NC_090734.1:83503125-83513125 GCF_036898095.1 Palaemon carinicauda
TATGGTCGTTCAAATAGCACCAATTGCTGCTGCTGCTGCTGAAGTATTGATCCTGGATTACGGTTATCAGACCGCTGATGAGCACTAGCGTTCTTTAGCACAATATGTGGACTCCTCTTAATCAAAATTATTTACCTTCCACCTTGACTCCCATTCCAGTCACGTGGAAGTCCAACTCACCATTAACATAACATGGAAAACTGAAAAGGGGCAGGAATTAACAACTGAACCTAAATACCTTCTTTACCAGCCCGCAGATGGCAGGCTGGTGCACACTAAAGAAAAGCAACTTTTAATTTTGAAAAATATGAGAGCAATATGTTACAATTATTACTCAAAAGCTAGAATTACGTTACAGCCCCACCCTACCAAGAAATTTTTACGCAAGGAAAAATTTACATAAAAATAGTAAAGCAATCAAACAACTTGACAGCGGGCACAAAGCAAAGCTCTCAATAACTAGGTTCAATAGAGTTTAGAGATAATAAAAAAAAAAATTGTAAGTCCTGCAAAGGAAGAAGATTAAACAAATGTCATCAGTCATTCCCGGACCCCATCTTCTCCCTCCCTTTCCTAATCAACTATCTAAACCTAAACATATTTATCAAAAATTATCAAAAAGAAATTTTCCCAGCACCAAATTGACAAAAATACCCTAAAATAAAGATACCCAAATGCTAAACCTAACTTAAACTTAACATAAACATCAGCCAGGTTTGTTACCAGGTGTCCATCCCCCTGGCACATGCTGAAAACCCACAGGGGTGCAGCCCAATCTAGAGCTGTACCCATGTTTACACAAGATTCTGTCCAAAGTCTTTCCTTGGTACAAAACCTTTCCTCGGCGCTTTCACCTTTATGGCTTCTTCATATTTAAACACAGAAGGTTTACAAGATCATAAACCCCAATCCTGAGAAAAAAAACAAAAAACAATGCATTAAAACAAAGAAATAATATTTAATAAACATACAAATAACTCCCGTTTTTGTATTAACAAAAGGCCTTTTCTCCTTACTGTAAATTACAAAAACAATAAAAGACCTGTAACAGAGAGCCTGTTATCTTGACAGGGCATCAGGGATGATATTCTCTCTTCCAGCGATAGGCTGAATTAGTGGATCCCACTCCTGGAGACGAAGGCTCCACCTAAGGAGACGGTTATTCTTATTTTTAAAGAAATTCAAGAAGACCAGCGGATTATGATCCGTTCTTACCACAATAGGTCCTGTGCTACCACTTAGGTAAACCTCAAAGTGCTCCAAGGATAAAATGAGTCCTATAGTCTCCTTTTCAACCGTTGAATATTTTTGCTGAGCTGGAGACAGTTTCTTTGAAAAATACGCCACCGGATACTCTTCACCATCACAACCTTGTGATAATACCGCTCCAACACCTACGTCGCTAGCATCCACAGGTAAGCAAAAAGGTTCCTTAAAATTCGGAGTTTTAAGTATTGGAGTGTTAATCATGGTTGACTTCAACTTATCAAAAGCATCCTGACATTCTGCAGTCCAGCAGAAACGCTGACCTTTCTTAAGCAAGTTGGTCAGTGGATTAGCCACATCTGCAAAGTTCAATACAAACCGCCTATAATAGCCCACCATCCCCAAAAATCGGCGAATACCTCTTCGATTCTCTGGTACCTGAAAATCGAGGATTGACTGAATATTTACTGATTTTGGGAGAATTTTGCCATGTCCCACCTCATGACCTAAATATATTATTTTGGCTTTTGCAAAATCACACTTGTTTAACCCTGGAACGGTACGGTGGGTCGTCCGCGACCCCGAGCGTAAAAAAAAAAACAGGTTTTTCTCACGTGACTCACTCCCGTGACTGAATTTGTGGGTGATCGACCTGCAGTAGGTGTCTCGCCTACACGCTCTAGTAGTGTCCAGATGTGCATTGCTGTAGCTGTACTCCTTCCCCGATTTCTGAGACGCGTCGGGGTCGAGCGCGACCGAGTTTACCCTTCTAGGATAATTTGCATAATTATCAAAGTTATTATGGATTATGAAATTGTCGTAGAATGGTGCAACTTGTATAGGTTATCAGTTGTGGAAAGTCTTGGTGGATTGTTTGGCTACCATGTGCATGATTTTTTTTTAGTTAAAATGTCGTTCATCACCACGAGGACCATTTTACCGCAAGTGCCCCTTTTTAATTTTTTTTTCATTTTTTTGCCAAGTCATTTTTCCGTAAGATATTGCCAAAGTGTCGTAAAACTTTTGCTTTTTTAGTGTTGGAAAGTGTGTCTGGATGATCTGGCTACCCATGCGTGACTTTGTTTTTGTCAGATACGACGTAGTTATTGGTATATTGGGTATTTAACTGCGGTTGCCAATTTCTGTTTTTTTTCAATATTTGTAAAAATTTACTACGTAGTAAGGAATTGCCGTATATTATTTTTTTTTTTTTCATGTTTATGTGTTAGAAAGTCTGCCTTGATGGTTGGGCTAACACGTGCATGTCTTTTTTTTTATCTGAGATGCCGTATATTAGAATGTTGGGCATTTTTCCGCGAGTGCCCCTTTTTATTTGTTTAGCATTTTTTTGCTTAGTCATGTTACCATAAGGAATTGGCAAGTAGTGTCGCAAAACTTATATTTTCATAGTGTTGGAAAGTGTTTCTAGATGATCTGGCTACCCATGCCTATTTTTTTTTAGCCAGATATAGCGTATATATAGGTATGTGTTCGATTTTCCTGTGATTGCCAATTTTTCGTTTTTTCCCATTACTTTCAAAATTACTACATACTAAGGAACTATCACAGAGTAATGATTCATTTAGATGTTTATTTGTCGGAAAATGTGCCTTGATGGTTTGCCTAGCACGTGGCCAAAAATTTTTTTTCTGAAATGCGTATCATAAAATGTTGGCCATTTTTCCGCGAGTGCCCCTTTTTATTTGTTTTTCATTTTTTTACTTAGTCATGTTACCGTAAGGAATCGGCAAGAAGTGTCGCAAAACTTATATTTTTATAGTGTTGGAAAGTGTTTCTAGATGATCTGGCTACCCATGCCTATCGTTTTTTTTAGCCAGATATGGCGTATATATAGGTATGTGTTCGATTTTCCAGTGATTGCCATTTTTTCGTTTTTTTCCCATTTCTTTCAAAATTACTACGTACTAAGGAACTATCACAGAGTAATGATTCATTTATATGTTTATTTGTCGGAAAATGTGCCTTGATGGTTTGCCTAGCACGTGGCTGAAATTTTTTTTTTCTGAAATGCCGTATATTAGAATGGCCATTTTTCCGCGAGTGCCTCTTTTTATTTTTTTTGCATTTTTTTGCTTAGTCATGTTACTGTAAGGAATTGGCAAGTAGTGTCACAAAACTTGTATTTTTATAGTGTTGGAAGGTGTTTCTAGATGACCTGGCTACCCATGCCTATCTTTTTTTTTAGCCAGATATGGCGTATATATAGGTATGTGTTCGATTTTCCTGTGATTGCCATTTTTTCGTTTTTTCCTATTTCTTTCAAAATTACTACGTACTAAGGAACTATCACAGAGTAATGATTCCTCTAGATGTTTATTTGTCGGAAAATTTTGTTTACTTATTTTTTGATTGATTATCATCAATTTTTTTTAGCTAAGATATTATATTGTTTTACATTTTTTTTTCGATTTATTTCCCTTCAAAAAATTTTTTTGGGTCAGAATTTTAATTTTATAGTCGTAAAATAATCGACAATTATCCAGCAACCCACCATACAATTTTTATGCATATCCAAGAATAATTAGATTAGTAAATAACACCTTGAAATTGACATACCCTTCCTACATTTCAAGTGGCAGATTAGGGAGTCTGAGTCAGTGTGGTTGGCGGCCATTTTGTGGACATATCCGAAGCGTAAGTTGCCCTATCTATATATATTCTTGTTCCCTATAGAATTTGTGATATTTTGGTATATTTTTACCTGCATAAATATCATATTATATATTAAATATATGTATTTTTTACGAAATTTCTAAGTACTCAAAAAATTACCTTTAGATATGGCCCCTGATATAAATGTAATTTACAAAATAATGAAGATATTTTTACATATTTCTATTTTAGGATAACATATGTTTATTCCCTAAAAAAATTAGCCACTTCCTATTTCATTTGGGTACCCAAAAAAATTCATGAAATTTGGACAAATTTTTTTTGGCCAAAAAATGCTACCCTTTTTTTCTCATTTCAGATCTTCACTTCCATGGGTCTGACTTCATCCAAAATACATCAAGATGTGTCCTAAACATTCAAGAATCATTTCCTAAAAGGATTTGTGTATATATGTATAAACCTTTTTTTTATGAATTTTTATGTAAGGTCTTTTTTTTCTTCTTAATTTTTTCAAATATTTATAATAAATAGTTTTTCTGCAGATGAGTAGTATTTATCTTTACAGTTGTTTTAAGCATTCATTGAAGTTTTTTTTTGGCAAAAGAAAAAAGGAGGTTACTGCAAAAACTGATTTTTCAAGAATTTTTTTTGGCGTCGGGGTCGCGCGCGTCCGAGTATACCCTTAAAGGGGTGTCTGAGGAGCGTACCTATCCAGGGTTAAATTAATCACCAGACCAGCTGCATGCAGCCTCTCGAACAAACATTCCATGTTTTTCAAATGAGACTCCCAACTATTACTGTAAACTACAAGGTCATCTATGTAGACAACTACCCCCTCTAACTTATCAATCACTTGATTCATCAACCTCTGAAAAGTGGCAGAGGCATTTTTCATACCAAAAGGCATGACATTGCATGAATACAAACCTTCTGACGTAACAAAAGCTGATATTTCTTTAGCCCTTTCTGTTAATGGAACTTGCCAATAACCCTTTAAAAGATCAAACTTACTTATGTACTTGGCAGCGCCGACATCATTTATGTTATCTTCCAACCAGTGCAGAGGAAAACAATCAGACTCAGTAACTGCATTTACCTTACGATAGTCGAAGCACATTCTTTGTCCTCCCCCTTCCTTTTTGACTAGCACTACTGGAAAACTCCACGGGCTGAAACTCCTTTGAATTAGATCATGACGTAGCATGTATTCTACCTCTTGCTTAATGATATCCCTTTTGGATGGATTCACTCTATATGAATGTTGTTTAATGGGACGAGCATCTCCCACCTCTACCTCATGCATAAGTAGACTGGTTAGTCCTGGAACGCCTGAAATAAAACTGCGAACTTTGTTATCAAGTTCATTACCTCCTTGGATTGGGTGGCACTTAAATGATCCAACATCCCGGGTAGATTTCCCAAAGCTACGGAATTTCCCAGCAAACTCATACTGGAAGTTTCCCCAAATTCTTCTTTCTCCTCCACCTTGGCTAAAGACAGAACTGGTCGGATGGTTTCCCTGCCCTGGTAGGCTTTTAGCATATTAACATGGCATACTTGAGTCTTCTTCCTCCTGTCAGGGGTTTCAACAACATAGTTTATGTCATTCACCTTCTTTAAGATCTTCCAGGGCCCCGAGAATTTGGCTTTAAATGGATTGCCTGGAATTGGAAGCATCACCAACACCTCTTCGCCAACCTGAAAATTTCGTAATTTGGTTTTCATATCATAACGCTCTTTCATTTTTCTTTGACTCACCTCCAAAGTTTTGAAAGCAAAATCCCAAGAATTGATCAACTTTTCCCTTGAATCCCTTAAAAAGTCCAGCAAATTTACCAGAGGTTTTACTCCCTCCCAGTGATCCTTCACTACTTCTAAAGGTCCCCTTACTTTATGACCAAAAGTTAGTTCAAATGGCGAAAACCCCATTACATCACTAGGAATAGATCTGAAAGCAAATAATAAATAAGGAATTACCTGGTCCCAATTCTTGGGTTCCTGCTGCACATACTTACTAAGCATTGATTTCAATGTTTGGTGAAATCTTTCCAGTTGTCCTTGGCTCTGTGGGTTTTAAGGCGAAGAAGTTACATGCTTTATGCCCAATTCTTCCAAACCCTGCTTAAATACTTTACTTTTAAAATTACTCCCACAATCAGACTGAATTACCCTGGGTAAACCAAATTTCGAAAAGAACCCCAGCAAAGATTTAAGAACCCTCCCAGCATGTATACTCCTTAAAGGAATTGCCTCAGGATACCGTGTGGTCCTATCCATCAGTGTCAAAATATATTGATTTCCACTGGTGGTCCTTGGCAAAGGGCCAACTATATCAATTATTACCTCTTCAAAGGGTTCTCCAATGGCTGGAATTGGCTGCAGTGGTGCTTTCGGGATTTTCTGATTCGGCTTCCCCGTTGTCTGGCAGACTTTGCAGGTCTTCACAAACTTCTTGACGTCTCTTCTAAGAGAAGGCCAGAAAAGCAAATCTGAAAGTTTTATAAAAGTTTTATTTATACCTAGATGACCAGACAGAAGGTTATCATGAGCTAGCTCTAATAACTTACGTCTGTAGTTTACTGGTTCCACAATCTGTTCTCTCACCTCCCATGCATCTGCAGGTGCTCGTTTTGCTCGACTTATCCTTTTCAATACTCCGTCCTTCCATTCTAAATGAGGACGACTATTATCCTGACTGACTAGCTTACTCCTCTCCTTCTCAAACTCCGCCTTCTGAGTTGCCGCAAATGTATCAATTATCCCATTTACCATTCTCGTCCTTCACGAAAGACAACATGGGATTTCCAGTTACACTTACCTCAGAACCATTTTTCTCAAATAATTTATTGAGCCCCATACAGTCCATCTCCCTGGACTTGCCTTGGGCTCCCGAACGCGTGACCACGAAAACAGGCTTTTCAGTCTTTACCGACTTACCTTGCACCAGAGGACAATTACCTGGAGTCCGCATCTCACAGTCGTTGGCCACTATCACGTCCTCTCCCTTTATGGGTAATTCATCCACAATTGCCAGACTCATGGGTCCTTTTACCCATTAAGGGTTTAACACTAACTCTACCAAGGGGCATGCCATTACTGTTCTCGGGAATCCCCCTAGTAACACAAATTTCTCCTGTCCCTGGCTCAGTCCTTCCGGCAATACCGAACGCAAAATTATGGATTGCGCCGCTCCCGTGTCCCTTAAAAGCTTTACCCGTCTCTCTGACCTATTCTGGCCTTTGATGCTCACTACACCTTCAGAGACATACTTTTTGAAACACTCATCTGTTGCAGTCGAATCCCGACCCAACAGACCCACTGGCTTTGCTTTATCCAACCACAACCGGCACTTCTCTTTTATGTGACCTGGTTGCCCACAATGCCAGCACACCAGTTTTCCACCTTTCTTTGGTGACCCTGGCTTCTCACCTCTATCCGGTGATTCCTTTGTCCTCTTTCCAGGTGACTGACTTGCACCTTTTCCACTTGGATTCCTTTTTGTGCCCCACTTTGCCTTATCACTGAACCGATAGTTCCCCTTGTGGGAAAGGAAAAACTCATCAGCTGCTACAGCCAAAGTATCCAAAAGATCCAACTTAAGATCCTCTAAGTGAGTTTTCAGATCAAAATTAATATTATTTTTAAATTCTTTAATGAGTATCAATTCTTTTAAAGTATCAAAATCTTCCACACTTTGGCTTTCAACCATTCCTGAAAAGCCACTCTTTTCCTCCGTGCAAATTCCACGAAAGTCTCCTCCCATCCCTTCTTCATATTTCGAAATTTCTGACGGTAGGCTTCAGGTACCAGCTCGTACGCTTTTAAAATCAAATTTTTCACTTGGGAATAGTCAGCACTCATTTCTTCGTTCAGGGCAGCATATATTTTCTGTGCTTTACCCATTAACCTACATTGTACCAGCGTAGTCCACGTGTTTTCTGGCCATTCTAGCCTATTTGCTAGTTTTTCGAACACAGTGAAAAACTCCAAGGCTTCCGTTTCCTTAAAGACAGGCATTAATTTAATAGCATTCCCTTTTACCCCCAAAGGACGCACTGGTACGTTTCACAAAAGCCATCCCTTTACCCCCATGGACGTACCGGTACGTCCTTGCAAAAAAATGCTATAAAAATTAGTTTTTTATATTTTTTGATAATTTTTTGAAAAAAATCAGGCATTTTCCAAAGAAATGACACCAACCTGACCTCTCTATGACAAAAATTAAGGCTGTTAGAGCAATTAAAAAAAAATATACTGCAAAATGTGCCGGGAAAAAAATAACCCCCTGGGGGTTAAGGGTTGGAAATTTCCAAATACCCCGGGGGTAAAAGGGTTAAATTTGCTTTCGGCAGGAACTTGCCTTAGGTGGAGTACTTGTAATTCATGCTTTTCCTGTTCTCTTTCCCTTTGTAATCTTAATTGTTCCTGTTCTCTTTCCCTTTGTAATCTTAATTGTTCCTGTTCTCTTTCCCGTTCTATTCTTAGTTGTTCCTGATTAAATTTTGCTTGTAACATTACCTTTTCATGAATTCTTTCCTCTTCCCTCGTGGCTATCTGTAGTTTCATTTTCTCTATTTGAAATCTTTCCAATTCTAACCTATCCTGTACCGAAATATATTCAGTCCTATCAACACTACTTGTAGTTTCTTCTTTCCATTTCTTAATGGCCGTCACTAACTCTACTAACAGAGTTCCTTTCTTTGTTCCTGGTGCTACAGAGATATTTATGAATTTTGCAATTTCCTGCAACTCAACCTTCCTTAAATCCCCTATTTCTTCTTCCCAATCAAAATTATCTAAAAATTCTGCTACCTCAAAACCCACCGCTCCTACCGGATCTTCACCTTTGTCCGACATAGTCTCTTGTCTTAAAAATATGAAGAAAAGAAAAGCAAAGAATAAGTGTGGAATTACCCTTTTGTTTACGTCTCATTTCTTTTCTTATTTACTCTGATGCCGAACTGGAAAACAACTATTAACCAGTTCTACGGAATGTTTTTACTCGTCCTGGCAAGGTCGCCAGTGTTACCGGCGGGCCGACCTTCAAATACCAATTAGGCCTTGTTGCTTAATTTAAGGTGGCCGCAAGTAAACTGCCTTACGGCTTTATTTTAACCAGGTTACTGAAGTACACCCAAAACATCAGATTGGTAAACAAGAAAATAATCAAGAACAATCATAAACAAAAGAGGGTAAAAAGAACCTTGGAGACGTCAATGATAATTTATTATACAATATATATATATTTAAACAAACACTCGGCAAAGCTGCTTATGTAAACAAAATAGAAAATTACTTGGAAAACACTCTAATTTCATTTACTCAGTTATATAAATAATAAAGAGAACTTTCAGGACACAGACGGAAAACATACCACACTGAAAACATTTGGAAGAGAGAAGAGTACTAGTAAAAGGTATAGAGGCACAAAAGATTCATATACTATCACCCACTTTCGTCATCTCAAAATAACTTGTCAATATAGAAAAAGTAATAAGAAAGTTTAGAGCCTAGTTAAGTACATATATTCCTTACCTACCTAAACACCTTTCGTGATCGAGAAATACACACAAATATATAAAAAAAAAACACACATTATATTAACGAAATTTCGTCCTCCGATGGTACTCATGAAGTGATAATTTTAGAGTCGACTTGATACATAAAAAGGCACAAGGAATGCTCTGACAAGCCTTAACAGTACCTGTCACGAGACCTCACAGGGTCCAGAACACTATCGATCTATTGCCGATCCTTGGAGTTGCTCATCAGCACAAAACCGTCCTCCTAAACCAAGGGATACATAACTCCCAGCACAACACAACCCTCTTCACTAAGGGATAAACAGTGGCACCAAACCATACCTGTTTTTCAGGCCTCCCCGGGCCAAACGCTAGCGAACTATGGTCGTCCAAATAGCACCAATTGCTGCTGCTGCTGCTGAAGTATTGATCCTGGATTACGGTTATCAGACCGCTGATGAGCACTAGCGTTCCTTAGCACAATATGTGGACTCCTCTTAATCAAAATTATTTACCCTCCACCTTGACTCCCATTCCAGTCACATGGAAGTCCAACTCACCATTAACATAACATGGAAAACAGAAAAGGGGCAGGAATTAATAACTGAACCTAAATACCTTCTTTACCAGCCCGCAGA
>NC_090734.1:83515625-83523125 GCF_036898095.1 Palaemon carinicauda
AGCAGATTAGCTATTGACAATAGAAGAGGAAACAGTGATAGTAAGATGTTCGAGAAACTAAGTTTAATAAAAATCAAGGATGAAATAAGTGACAAGTTTAGCAGATTTCTATATGGAGCGATAAAGGGTACACCAACAGCAGACCCTCTTAATACAAGGAATACTGCTATAGATTACAATAATTATATAAGGATGTAAACTTATATATGGTTTGGGGATGTAGTGAAATGTTTTGATAAACTATGCCTGAAAAACTCTATTGAATATTTGTGTAAGATGTCAGGCAAAGATGATGCCAAGATGATATATAAATTGAACAAGAAAGGTATACTGATAATTTAATGTCCTGTAGGATACTCTTAGGGGATTGGGATAAAAGGAAATATAAGAGACGGTACATATTTGGTCCAAAATTATCCGCAATTTTTCCATATAAATTCAATACTATAAGTGAAAAGTCAATAACGCTGATTAGAAACAATAGAATAGAAGCCTCGATATATTTAGAAGGAACACTCTTCCCGAATAATAACAGATATAAAAAACAAAACACCATAAGTAAGAGCTACAGTTAGAATGTTGCAAAATTTCAAGTGATGTAAAGCATGTGATCTAGGCTTAAACAACTTGGTCTTTCATCTGTGTATGAAAGTTGGAGATATAATAAAAATAGTAGCATTATATTGTATGAGGGTGTATAAAACATATGTGGTACATGGCTACCCTGCTAAAGAAGACATACATGCGAAATACGGCACCCTGCTCTTTGAGGTGCACTGTAAGAGGGTCATCTTGCAGAAGAAACACAGGTTTTTGGCTAGCAAAATGTTAATTAAGAGAGCCTTTGACATGCGACAGATAACGACAAAAGGGCCTATGTAAGGGAGTGTCAGTGATGGCTCCCACGTGGATTATAAGTACGGCAGCATGGAGTAAAATATACCACAAAGTAACATAGGCGCAGGAGACTGTCGGGGATGGGAAATAAAAAATCCGGGATGATCAACGGGCCGCCGTACATTCTTTCAGCTGCCGAGATATCCAGGGCATCCTTAAAAGTTATTTTTATTCCCAGGAGTACACAGGGAAGCTGAGTAAACCAATTAGAGTCATTTCAGTGGGACATCAAAGCTCCCTTAAGGGTACAATCAAGACGTTCAACCTTTTTGTTGGCTGAAAGGTTGTATCTGGGTATACGATGTAGCATGATTCCCAGGATATTTGCTAATGATGTTCACAATTGGCTGAGGAAAAAAGGTACCTCTGTCAGAAGTAAAATCCTCAGGGATACCAAATCTCGCTATCCCTGAGAGTAAAGCAGATTTACATAACAGTAAAAAGGTAACAATGTCCTTATGATGTGAGGAAGGGATCTTCTGCGTTTATGTGAATGCAGGCAAAATGATATTGATGTTGAGGAAAGGGACCTGCTCCAAAATCTGTGTGTCAATGTAAGATACTCTTGAAGCTTGGCATGAAGTAAAGGATAAAACTCAATCCTCCATTAGCTGTACGGTAAATCGGTGTAATGGATATGAAAGGCCATGAATTAAATAAAATACATGTAAGTGCATAGGAACAGATTTCCAGAGTCATGGTCTACCAATACTGATGTCATAGAGGAAAGTGGTGTTAGAGTCATCAAGGGCAATATCTTTGCAATGGAAGAATATACAAAATATTCCACATGCTTGGTACTCTGGGTCTTTTCACTAGGCTTCTTCTAAGAGACGGTAATGCAATCCCTAGCGATTGGTGGCCAATGTGATTCTTGGCAAGGCATTAGCACTAGGATTTTTATTGTTAGGAATGTGTTGAAGGTGTAGTTGTATTCTGCCACGGCAGAGAAATGCTGGCATTGACGGGAGGAACAAGTGTCAGACTGTCGAGTGAAGGCAAGCATCAGAAGCATGTGGTCCATGCTAATGATGAAGGGTGTATCTTTGAAGACAGTTAGTTGTTCTAAAAACCTTTCAGTACCCGTAACCCTTAATATCTCAGAAAATGTTCTCATACCTCCATCCAATATAAATACAGATATGGAAATGTTAAGTTTATTCAATAACTGAACAGATTTCAAATGACAAGTGTCAATTAGTAAGATACAATAAATGCATATTACGTAATAATATTGAATGTGAATGATTCTGCATAGTGAACACCTACATAATTTAGTGTTTCATTTGGTTATGGATTCTCTTTAGTCATAATGTTGAAACCAGGTTTCCTTTGAAAACATCATACTTATGTCACTACTCTTATCAAAACCTGCGGGGTATAAGTGTGCAGCTGTAAATGACATGAAGACCTCCAAAACTCTCCCCTGCTAACCATGGGAGTGTTTTGCATTGTGCACACCCAAATATAATCTGTTGCCTTTTTTCAAACCTTGTTCGGATTTTGTTACTGGTATTTTACTCCAATAGAACATATCTTATATTATAATTATCATCCATGGAATTAATGTTTGAGAAAATACCCTTCGATGGATTGAATCGATAGTTGCAAATGTTCTTTTACTTCATTCACAATGGGCAGCTAATTCTCAGCACTAATAGCCTTATCAAGAGAAGGAAAGTTAGCAAAAATTCCACTTTCAATATGCTTCATCAACATTGTAAGCTTCTTGAGGAGGGCAGATAACTTCTCGCACTCAGTTATCATATTCATTCCTGTTCCTTGCACAGACACATTCAGTTCATTGAGGGGTGTGAACCCATCTCCCATGTATGTCAGACAACTGGAATTCCCTGTTTTCAAAATGGTTACAATTTTTACTGCCACAATTTCTGCATAATTCCTTTATGAATATAAAAAAAAAATAAAGCATGTTTAAGTACACTGCTACGGGAATGCCACCCCAAGTTCATGTGGTAAAGGAGAACACTAGGCTCATTCCCATTTTGTTCACAAAAAGTGGCGAAAGGATGGTGATTCACTGTCTGACCTCTGTTGAGAATTACTACGCACACATAATCAACTAAAACAGTCTTCATTTTTTTTCTGGTAGCGTCTTTGTAGCAAGTGCATGATGATGCAACAAGATACGAGTAACAAATGAGGAACCACTTAAATCCCAATAGTAAATAAGGTTGGTTTATTTCCAAGCATGACAGAGGCTGCATCACTGCAAATTGATCCACATATATTTGTAAATGGATCAACATATATGAGAGTCATTCCATGTTCAAAGATTTTTCACACAATTAAACACATCAATTGTTTTTGGCATAGTTCACAGAGATCTTCAAAGAATGATGTTAGTTGACTCATCCAGCAGAATACATACCTTGAAAGGACTATCTTTCAGGTCTGTTATCGTTTGTTGCAAGATATCTCAACTCATATCATCAATATTTTACTGAATAAAGACACTTGACAGAGGTACTTGGTTAAGTTTCTTTCCAGCGTGTGTCCCTACCATTACGTTTGTCGTTTCTAGTGCACAGGGTTTAACAAGATAGAACTTCTATAATATTGAGATCTTTTTCCATTTTTTACAATAAAAAGGGAAAATTCATAAGTTGCCTGCAACAAGGGTTTACTATCTGGCAAGAAAGCTAGGTTTGACAAGGTACCGCTATGATCAAATCATTCCTACTTAATCTTAAAGATGTTTAAGTCATGTCCATCATCTCCGCCTCCATGGTAATTGCTGAGGTGTTCATTGTGTCTTGATGATTTAAGATTGGCATGTAAATTCTGTGCTGCAAAGTAAGTATTATGCTTGTTGAGTACAGTATGTCCTTGCAGAACAGGTAGATAAAACCATAATTTATGTAGTCATCCTTCCTTGTAATTTTCTTAGACATAAGATGCTAGATCCAGAGGGCATAGATACCTAGAAAGAAGTACATATGGATGATATGACCAGTATAACCTTTCATAACCATTATAATAATGTATCACAGCCACCACAACGCGCAATACACATATTAACCGTCATACACTATACTTTCAATAGGTTATTTCTTCACATCAGTTCTTGACAGTATTATCGTTGTACACCACCAAAAATAAAAAAAAATAAAAAACTAATATTAGGACAAACATAAATGTAACACCGAAAATAAAATTGAATGCAGACAATTTTCACTGTTCATATCGATTCACCCACATTCACCATAGTGTATAAGCAACCCTTTCAAAATGCACATGAGCTAAGTTTCCTTTCAATCTCAGTGAGAACTCAGAACACACAAGTGACAACCTCGGAAGCAAAGGATCTGGGCTAGTACCAACACTAAAAATAAACACAGACCTTAAAATATGTCAAGAATATATGAAAATTTTGAAATTTGAAGACACATTTTCCATGTTAGTTTTAAAAAAAGTAGTTGAGATAGCTATAGTAAGAGAAAAATTTGGAAAATATTGGTTTCACTGTCTTAAATTTAGAACCATTGTACCGGGTATCAAGTCTTCTAATCCCAGCTTTAAGGTTTCATACCACATGGGGTACCGGTACCCTAGGTTAAGAACAACTGCTTTAAGAAGGGGCATAAGGGATGCACAACCAAATGCACTGCCAGGAATTCATAGTCAAGGTAGAATAACTGGGTTCTGCCTTGGTCAGTTTTCTACTGAAGATGGCCAATGACCGGGGTGACCCATTGACGACAAGCTCGAGAGCAATGCATTGATAGTGATGTTGGTGGTGTCTGTGGAGAAAACGAGAGGGGTGTGTGATATAAGAAAAGGGAGGGCAGCAGCACTTGCTAAGTCATTATTTGGTTTACACAAGGCTAGGCTGCTTCTTCAAAGGAACCCCACTTCAGGTCTTTGGCTTGCCCTTGGGGAGGATTAGAAGGGGCAAGAGTGTTGGTGATGGCTGGCAAGAACCAGTGATAACAGTTTATTATGTCGAAGAATTCTTGCAGTGCTTTGACGTTCGATGACGTGGGGGAACTCTGAACGGCTTCTACCTTCTCAGGGAGGAGGTGAACTCATTCTGGAGTGAAATGATGCCTTAAGAACAATGTTTAGTTGGTAAAAAAGGTAAACTTGTCATACCGGACTAAGGCAGTTCTGTTGTGGGCAGTTAAGAACTATGCATAGGTGACAGAGTTGTTCCTCTTTGCAGGTCGAGAACACAAGTGTGTCGTCCACATAACGTACACTGAAGGGGAAGTCTCTTAAGATATTAACCATGAGGTGTTTAAGGGTAGGCTCCACCGTGTAGGGGTTAGGTTAGGTTAGGTTAGGAAGGTTAGGTTATGTTAGGTTAGGTTAAGAAGGTTAGGTTAAGAAGGTTAGGTTAGGTTAGGTTAGGTTATGCATCAGAGAAAAAATCGCTTTTACTCGGTTTTTTATTGGGAGAGGGGTATATTTCTTTGCTTGTACTGCTCTTATGCCTTAAGTAATATAATATTTAGATGTTTTAGGCTATCAAGTGACAATACCTACAAAAACACAGAAGGTTTTGTCCCTAAATCGAGATTTAAATTTTTGGTGAATATTTATTTCTAGGTTCGCTCCATCATCGGCTTGGGTTATTGCTAATTTTTTTCTTGCTGTGTGCTTATTTACTGTTCGATTTTGATAATACTTTGTGTGCATGTTCCAGGTGGATAAACAAACATGCCTACAGACCGAATTTCAATTCAAGACAGTAGTTTCTCACCGGTCACCAAATAACATTTCCGATTTTCACATTTTTATTCATAAAATCCTTTATTTTCCCTGTAGGGTGATAAAACTTACAGAGGGTATGCCCTATTATAATGCTAATAATGCCTGAAAGTTTCATTAGCGTGTCTTTATTAGTGTATTTTTGGGAAATATTATTTACGATTGGCACCCCTTGAAAGTGGAGCCTACCCTACAGAAGTCCCAGCATCAAAAAGCCAAATCAGGAGTAACTGAAGGTTTATGTACCAAAGGGTGTGTCGATGGCAGTCTTGGAAAACTCTTCTGGTTTCATAGGCACCTGATAATACTGCTTCAAGAGGTCGAGAGTGGAAAAAACCTTTGGTTTGAGCAAGTAGGAGGTAACATCAACCATTTTTGGAAGGGAGTATTGATTTAGTTCTGTCTGCATGTTCAGATGACTGTAATCCCACAATGGCACAGGGAGACATCTTTCTTCAGGATGATGTGCAAGGGTGATGACCAAGGGCTTTAGGCCTTTTGACAAAGGGACATTTCTTCTATTTATTTATTTATTTATTGGCTGTCAACAGATCCCGGCAAAATACCTAAATATAGAAGACTTTGGGCCAATTGTCTTGATATGGTAATAAATACCGTGCCTAGCTGGAATTCTTTGTGTTTGGAAAAATACAGGAAAGAAGACTTCCGGGTACGCTGTGAGGAGATGGACGTAGGCCTATGTGGGTGCACTGATGTGGAATGCGAGTTCAGAGGGGGCATGTTGAAGAAGTGTCAAGGAGTACTAGTCTATGTTGAATATCATCTATGCCCCACATCAACCAGGACGTCAATCCCAAAAGATAGCGTCAGTGTCTTGTACCCATGGGTGAGGATTTTAGGTCTGTTATCAGTTATCATGTGAATGTCAGCAGGCCAAGAATGACTATGTATTGTCCTTCAGAGTGACTTTGGTAAAAGGGAATGGCAAGCACCAGTGTCTACCAAGGTCTGCACACCCATTCCTGCATCATGTGGGAAGTAAAATTTAGTGAAGGGGAGGCCACCATCATAATAATAGTCTTCTTACACTTATTTTGGTCATTGATAATGGTCTGCACATTTCTTTGCCATAGCCCTGAATCTGGAGGGGTGGTAGAAGAAACTGTGGATGATGGGCATCAGTAAATTGGTATAGAGGTCGCTGGGTGTGAGCTAAGGGTATCATATGTGTGTGGTAGGTGGCTTTGTTACCACTGCGACATGCGACAGAGTGGGCGTCTGGGTCTTATTGCATTCAGGTCGGCCTTGATTGGTGTTGAGTAGTTTTCCTCTTTGTTATTAGTGGAGGCATTGATGGATGTCTTGAAGGTGATGAAGTGGGTGTCCATGAGCGAATCGAATTTGAGCATCAGGTCGTTCAAGGGTAAGGTATAGACATCGGAGATGGCAGCATGTACAGGTTTTCGTAGCCATCATATCCAAAATAGCATGAAGTATGTTCACTTCCTAAGAAGAGGTGTTTGCGCCAGGATGCAAGCAAGTGGTACTAGTTATATATATATATATATATATATATATATATATATATATATATATATATATATATATATATATATATATATATATGTATATGTATATATATACATATACACACACACATATATATATATATATATATATATATATATATATATATATGTGTGTGTATATATATAAATACATATATATATATATATATATATATATATATATATATATATATATATATATGTGTGTGTATATATATAAATACATATATATATATATATATATATATATATATATATATATATATATATATATATATATATATATATATATATGTATATATATATATATATATATATATATATATATATATATATATAT
>NC_090734.1:83530625-83565625 GCF_036898095.1 Palaemon carinicauda
ACACAATAATTGATTCTCACTCTCTCTCTCTCTCTCTCTCTCTCTCTCTGATTTACCGTTCCTGCTCTGATTGATTAAAGAGGAGGACCATCAAGATATACAAAGACACTTTTTCAATTGGGATTTAATTATATTCTATTTCAAGTTTACCCTTCCTGAGGAGCTATTAAAGTTAAAGTGCTTTATATGAAGAGAGAGAGAGAGAGAGAGAGAGAGAGAGAGAGAGAGAGAGAGAGAGAGAGAGAGAGAGAGAGAGAGATGATAAGCTCTCTTTTTAGAATAATTCATGGAAAACATACATCTAAAACATTCTACCATTAATAGCTCGCCACAAAGGCTAAACTCAAAATAAATTTTCCTGTTAAATCATCAAAATTTCTTAGTTTGTCAATTTATCATCGTCTCTTCCTTCCCCTACTTCTTTTGCCATCTATAGGGATTCATTGTCTTATTTATAGTGTCCATCAATCATCTGTTATTCTAGTCACCTATCCTACTCATGTCCATCTCTGTCTTTTATATGTTGTTAATATGATCCACATTAGTTCACCCTCTCATCCGTGGTATTCTTTTTCTGGTTCTTAGTGTTACCCCCATCATTATTTCATTCACAGCTCTCTGCTTACTAACTAGCTTATGTTTTAAAGCTTTAGTAAGGTTGCTAAAGTTAATACCGGTAAAGATATCTCATTAAATTGTACCGTTCCTGTTTCACACATGCTCGTAGACTGTAAAAGTATTTTCTTGTTTTATTCTATATCTCGCTCTACGCCTCACAGTTAACAGAACCTGTTTAAGCATGTTTTTTTTCGGGATTTATTTTATTTGATTGTTTCTGGCCTTGCGTTGAACTAGTTGTATATATACTAGCTAACTGTTGAAATAAATTTAGTTGTATTCACTTCGCCTCCCATTTACAACCTAACGGCTCACTCTTGTATGATACAGAATACTTTAGATTTCTTACAATCTCGTTTTCTTTACCAAAAGCTCTCCGTCAAATGCTTATCGTTCGTTAAATTTTGGGCTCATGTCCAGGGGAAACACTCTCTCTCTCTCTCTCTCCTCTCTCTCTCTCTCTCTCTCTCTCCTCTCTCTCTCTCTCTCTCTCTCTCTCTCTCTCTATATATATATATTATATATATATATATATATATATTATATATATATATATATACAAATATATATATATATATATATATATATATATATATATATATATATATATATATATATATTTATATATATATAAATATGTATACTAAATTGTTTCTGAAATTACTTTTTTTTTTACTAATTGGGGAACGTCCATTGGATTGTTAGGTCTGCATGATAGAAAAGCCTCTTAAAATATCAACTCTATTGCTCTTTCTGATTTACATATTTTATTCAAAATGGTAATTCAGCCTTATATCAGATATTACTAATACATGCAATACATTATTCTCTATTTTATGAAAATGTTATCATGTAAGACTATACCGTAAACCTCTCTTGGATCTATTTATTGTTTGAGTATCTCTCTCTCTCTCTCTCTCTCTCTCTCTCTCTCTCTCTCTCTCTCATTGAAGAGTTAACAGGTACACATTTTTTATTCCACTATATGAAAATGAAAGGTGATATTTTTGTCGATTCACATTTATGAAATAAAACGTTTGGCAGATAGTTAACGCTTCTTATCTGGTCGATGCCAAGAATGCCATAGAAGCTTATAAAGTTGTCACAAACCATGAAACTTATCTAATATAACCATTTAATTTTTTTTTATCCGTCAATAGATTTAAGAAACTCAAGATTATTTTCTATATATATTGATAGGATATTGCAACTGGATCTGATGTTTTATTTCTTTATTCCTTTCAGAACTGTAATTATCAATCATATAAAAGAACCATTTGATATCATATTCCACACCTCATATAGAGTGAAGTATGATCAAATCCATATTATATGTGAATTACGATCCTAGAGTTGACCTTCTCTCCTACCTAATGACTCGGGATGACAAAAGTATTAATCTGAAAGCTAGAAATATTTGAATAAAGTTTGATAGGTGCTAGGACAATTCGCTCCTGGACAATTCGGTCCCGGACAATTCGGTCCTGGACAGTTCGGTCCTGGACAATTCGGTCCTGGACAATTCGGTACTAGGACAATTATCCGGGACCGAATTGTCTGGGACCGAATTGTCCGGACCCCAAATATATATATATATATATATATATATATATATATATATATATATATATATATATATATGTATATATATATATATATATATATATATATATATATATATATATATATATATATATATATATATCGGTGAAATCATATATCTAATTCCATGTGATAATGCACATCTGCTTCATCATTTCATATCATTCCGGAAATGGTACCTACATCCCTTTTAATACTTACATCAACCTTTGAACTTATAAGGGCATTAACTTCTCATTCAGTACAGCTGCGAGAAAGACAGACACGATGCCATGAGGCACAGATATCTGTGGTTAGCAGGGAAATGTGAACCGGCCGCATCACCCTGTTATTATGCATGGGGGATCAGCTCATCTTTAGCATAGCTCATAACATAAGCTCTCTGCCTCATGCAAGTAGGAGCAGTTGATGAGTTTACTTTCGGCCATTGTACCGAAGTATTTTCAATTTTGTACGTTTTGTTGTTCCTGTTGGTTGTACATATGTTTAATTTTGGTTGCTGTTGTTGAAGATTATGTTATGTATGACTTATTTCTATTTTCGTTTGTTTGAATTAGTTATATGTATTCTATTCAATGGATTTTAATTTCATAGTTGAGACTTTATACGCATGGTAATTTCCATAAACTCTGGCAAATATTAATAGCAACAAAAATTATTATGATACTAACCTAAAAGTGATTTTCATGTCACTTGCGATCTAGATTTTAGTTTTCGATGTAGCATATAATAATATTGGATGTTTTAATTCACATATTCTATCATTTTAAACTTTTATATTATAATTATGGTATATAAAGATTTTTAGCAAATGAATTATACTCATCTCTGATAAAAGATGAGAATGTAAGCTGTATGATGCTATAAAGATTGCCCTTGAGGGATAACTATATTAAAAAATATAGTTATTGATTATAAAAGTGGTTAGTTACCTAGTTGTTTCCTATGTCGGTAAATATTTCAGGTGCGTCTGTTGAGAACAATATGGAATTCATTAGCAGGTTGAGAAGTTTTAATACTAATTATTAATCTGATTTGATAAGCTTTGACGTCAGCTCCATATACATGAAGGTGTAAGTAGATGAACTACTGGAATTTCTCCAGGAGGAAATAAAAAAATATACTTTTTTCCGTGGACTCTAACACTATGGTAAAATAAAAGAACTATGTATTTATTGTTGCAAATTTGTCTTCGAAAAAAATACTATGTAAAAAAATTGGGTATGGCAATGGCCAACCCTCTATCACCATTGCTGAGTAATCTATATATGGAATTTTTTGCAACTAGGTACATTCCAAGAATATTACCTAGTGGCATCCTTTGGGTAAGGTATGTTGATGTTTTTAGCATAAATAAATAATTTAGTGCCGATTATAACATGGAAATAGAAGTAGACAATAGGTTAGCCTTTATAAATGTGTTAATTTTTAGAAATGATAAAGTTTTTCGATTATTAGTTTATAGAAAACTGACAAATGTATTCTCCTTCGTTCATCATTACTCTAATCATCATCCAAGGACAAAAAAGATGGTATTTTCAATTAGGTGTTTAAGAGCGCTGACGGTCAGTTGCCCTGAATTCCTTGAAGCTGAGCTTGGGATGATTCGAGAAATTGCAGGTAATTTAAAATACCCGGAGAATTTTATCGACACAGCTTTCTATAAAACTAGAACTTTTTTTTTTTTATGAAACTGACCCTGAATCTGATTTCCTTATGAAAAACCTTCGCATCTTATCCTTCCGCAATCATTTCATTACCATACATAAATTAAGGAGAACTTTTCATGTTAATGTAATTTTTAAGAATAGTAGTTTAAAGGATATGTTGATCAGAAACGCACTCGTGAAGAACAATGAATGTTTTTTTATGAAATCACATGATGCACTAAATATAATAAAAGATATGTCGGAGAGAGAGAGAGAGAGAGAGAGAGAGAGAGAGAGAGAGAGAGAGAGAGAGAGAGAGAGAGAGAGAGAGAGTTATTGATATTGATATTGATATTGATATTGATATCTTTATTGGCCTTTGTTACAGTAAAACATTAGGGGTATAGCCCAAGTCCAATAAACATGATGCTTTTATATGGACCAGATTCAGTTAGCTCAAAAATAAGGACGTGCAAGTGTTATGGCCTAGTTGAACACACACATAAATACAAATACATGTTCTTACAGATCTACATATGCAAATACATAAACACATACATCCATAGAATATATACACATACACACACCTACTCCGACATACATACAGCCTAGCATTTACAAATACATACATATATAAATATATACACAAACGTTCATACAAACAAACATACACATACACATGCACACGTAAGTGCATACACATACAAATATATATATATATATATATATATATATATATATATATATACATATATATATATATATATATATATATATATATATATATATATATATATATATATATATATATATATATATATATGTATGTATGTATGTATGTATGTATATATGTATATATGTATGTATACAATAATTGTATGGTATCATAAATAAAAAATACTTAAAACAATGATAATGATAATAGTAACAGTAATATTGACTTATATGATTATTGATCATAAATTTGCAATAGCAATTACTTAATTTGGCATTTGAATAGAAGAGTAATTTGATATGCCATTGGAGCTGTTCCAGTGTGTAACGGCCGGCACACTCACACTGCTCTGAGCATGGACAGTGCGACTGTATGGTATTCTTAGGTCATGAGGTCGTCTTTTGTTAATGTTATGTGACAGTAGATGGAATATTTTGATCGGACAAACATGTAATGCTTTGAATACAAATAAACCAGCCTGTAGTAATATGACATCTAGTAATTTGAGCAGCTTGTAGTCGCAAAGGAGAGGGTTTGTAAGCTCATATTTTGATTTGAATGACATTACCCTAATATTTTTTTTTTTTTTTTTTTTTTTTTTTTTTTTGGTAACAAACAATTGGTGTCTAAATGTTTTAAATGCTCCTCCCCAAACCGCTGAACAATACAATAAAACTGGATGGACAGTCGCGTATAAATTAGTTTAGGGAATATTTAGTTACATAATTTGTAATTCTACATATTACACCTATTGCTTGAGATATTCTAATACAAGCTTCCTGTAAGTGAGCTTTCCAAATTAGTTTATCGTCTATTATTACACCTAGGAATTTAATGATGTTAACTCGGCTCAATGATTTATTATTTAATTGTAAAAAAATATTATTTGGAATTGAATGTATTAAACTAGATAGAATATAGCATGTCTTTGAAATATTCACTGTTAACTTGTTGGCTCTATTCCAGTTTGATACATTTATTAGTTCTTTATTTAGAATTACTGTTATATCTTTAATGTTGTGACGCTGTACATATATTGAGGTATCATCTGCAAAAAAAAAAAGAAAAAAAAAACATTAATTTTGTACTTAAATATATTATATCATTGACATATATTAAAAAGAGGACTGGTCCCAGATTAGACCTATGTGAAACACCACACATGACTGTACTGTAGGAAGATGTTATTGTATACTGTAAAAAGCTTTCTAAAAAGTTATGACATATAATGATTAGTTTGTGCAGAAAAATATGATGGGCTATGGTATCAAAAGCCTTGCTTAGGTAAAAAAAAAGACATTGTAATTTGATTACTGCTCTTATCTAATGTATCATAAATACTTTTGCAAAGATGATGAATAGCTAGTTCAGTGGAGGATAGACAACCGGTCTGTAAATATTACAATGAGATTGTTCACCTTTCTTAAATGTTGGTGTGATTTTTGCTACTTGCAATTGTTTAGGAAAGATACCCTCTGTATAACATTTATTTATAATGAAATCTAAAAATAGAGAAATATTATTTGTACATTCCTTAAGTATTTTATATTTGTGTCATCAAACCCCGGATACGTAATTTTTAGATTATTCATAACATCTTTAATTTCTTGTTGTGCTATGGGTTTGATAAAAAAAAAAAATGAGGAAGGGACTAGCTTTGGAAGAAAGGACTCAAATGAAACTGGAGGTTGACCGATTTCTGAAGCTAATTTGCTTCCAATATTCATAAAGTAGTTATCAAATTCGTCTGCAATATCACTGTTAATAGATATGGGTTTATTTTGAAATTTCATAAAGTTTAGCAAATTGGATCTATTATATACCCAATAATTAATGTGAAGTTTTCCATGTTTTCTCAGTCACCTGATTATTCATTACATTTTTCTTCAAAGTATCTTTCTTTGGCTGCCCTAATGTTCCTATATAATTTAAATATTGTTTCATAGGTTAGTGGACATTTTGCGTATAACTTTTGTAACGTGTTACAAGGTTTTATTTATTTTATTATACGTGGACTTATATATTGTTTGCCAATTTTTGTTTTTAAACGAAAAATGACTTTATCGAAAGTTGCCATTTTGTCACTGGTAATAATTCTCTTAGTTATGTGCATATATGATATATTGTTAAGGGCACATATGTAATATATATATATATATACATTATATATATATATATATATATATATATATATATATATATATATATATATATATATATATATATATATATATATATATATATATTTTCGGTGAAGGCAGCAACGGCCAGTAATGAGCAAAAATTTCATGGTAGGGAAAGTGTAGTTCAAAATTTCCTTTTTTATTATTCCCAACGTTTCGTGATTCTTAATCACATTGTCCAGGGCTAAAAATAAACCATATACAAAAGAATTAAGAAACAGTTAAAAATTTTTACAAATTCATTCAAAACTATAAAAACCAGTTAAAATTTAAATGAAAATTAAAAGGAAAAAAATGAATAAATAAATATATATACATCAGACAAAGAAGTGGGACCAACCTCGCAGAAGCGTAGTGAGAAACTGTATGCCAACAAGAGTTAGAAACAAACCAAAGAAAACTATGACAAATACAACTGAATAGAAGAAGCTTGGGTATTTAACGACGGAACTAGTCGTTTGATTAATATGGATTCAAGAAGAGGTAAGTCATGGTTATTTGACACTTGACCAATGATGGTAAAATCTTTGTTTTCAATATTTTGTTTGCACATTTTAGCATGAATCCGAATATTAGAATGTTCAGGGTTGGATATTCTGCAACCAGTTCTATAGCTAATACCTCTATGGGAATCAATTCTGACCTTTAACAACCTCTTGGTAGATCCTATGTAGGTCCCAGAGTTACACTTTGGGCAATTATATTTATATACAACACCAGAGGACATGTATGGACTCAATCGATCTTTGAAGTGGAAAAACGAGCCAATAGTGAGAGGGTTCTTAGGGATGAGTTTAACTTCCACAGCTGGGAAGTGTTGTTGGATAATTTCTGTAAACTTTTTCTTTAGGAAATCCTCATGAAGAAAAGGAAAACTCACATAAAATTTTTAGTTTAGGGAACTAAGTGTTTTTGGAGTCTGAGCCAACTTGTCATTCAATAATCTATTAAGAAGTTTAAAAAATATTTTGGTGGGGAAACAGTTTTTCTTAAAATATTCACATAGATAAATAATTTCAATATGGAAAGATTCCCAACTAGAGGTCAAAAGGAATGCTCTGTGGAGAAGAGTAAAAATAGAATTAGTTTTAAAATTATAAAAACAAAAGCTATAAAAGTTTGAACCTAACCCAGTGAACGTCTTTTTTCTAAAAATCGTGATACTAAAACCTTCTCTATTTCTAGACACCAACACATCTAAAAAGGGGAGTTTATTATCTTCCTCCTTTTCTACGGTGAATGTTATGTTTTCATGTTGTGAGTTGGCAAAGTCAAGGAATGATTCAGCGCCGAACTCATCTCTGAATAGAGCAAAGGTATCATCAACATACCTAACATAAAACAAGGGATGATAACTTAAAGGGAAATTTTCCAGCATGGTCTCCTCCAGGGAGCACATGAAAATATTAGCAAAGGTGGGTCCCAAGGGGGAACCCATAGCCATCCCATCAAGTTGTTTGTACAAATTACCATTAAAAACGAAAGAGGTGTCCAGCACCGCTAGCTCCAAAAGTTTTTTAAAAGACGTGCGATTAAAATCATTAAAAGTGGTATTAGGTTCAGAAAATAATTTTTTTAAAATAATATTGATAGTTTCTTCCACAGGTACATTAGTGAATAAAGACTCAACATCAAGACTCGTCATGAAAAGATCTGAGTCCTGAGAGATTATGGCCTCTTTAAATGCCTAAGAGTTATTTAGAGAAAAGGTGTTTTTTGTCAAAGGTTCCAGTTAGGGAACGAGGAACTTAGCTAGCTTGTAATTAGGGGTATTAAAAGACGATAAGATAGGTCTCAGTGGAACATTGGGCTTATGGATTTTGGGTAAACCATATAAGATGCCATAGGAAGACCCCGAACAGAACAAATTTTGGTAGGTAGTTTCAGTTATGGATTTTTAATTTTTAAGAGTCTTTAAAAATCTATTAATTCTATCCTCGGTTTTAAAAATATTATTAAAATTAGGCTCACCAATTTTCAGAAATTTATATTCATCATTTAAAATACTTTCCATTTTTCCCACATATTCCTCCTTATCTAAAATGACAGTTCCTTTGTCTTTATCCGGTCTAGTAATAATAAGATTATCTCTATTGGCAAGATTCCTCAATATATCAAAATCTGTTTTCTTAAAAAAGGGTGTCCACCTGGTTTTTAGTTTCCCAAATGCAGCATGTGATATTTCATAAAGTTTTGATTGCAGGTTACCAAGATTCATGTCAAAGGGCAGAGATTTAAGCCTTTGAAATAGTGACTCTAGAGGTAGAAAAAACTTAGAGTAATTAGGTCTGAAGTTCGGAAGACAGAAATCCAAACCCAACGACAACAGAAACTCTTCTCTTTTATATAAAGCATAATTAGAATAGTTAAAAACAGTTATTCGGTCTTTGTTAAAATTTGGAATAAAAATACCCAAACTATTAACAACCATTAAGGAGAGGCAAAAGACCCATATCCAGCGTTCAGGCAGAAACTCAAAGGAAACTGGATTAAACTAGAAAAACTTACTTTAAAAAGATCATCAAAACTTAATAAATTACGTTAATTTATAATACCTCCCCACCAAAAAGAAAAAAAAAATTATTATTTTTTTTTTCAAAGGTCAAAATTAAAAGAAATTTTAAAACTTGAATTACTTATTTCAAATACTCAAATTAGTTACTTTAAATACTAGAATTAAATCAAATAACTAATACAGAGCAAACAAGAGAAATTAAACCAAAACTTGGAAAGGAAAAGTCATTAATACATAACCTTTAGACCAAACTACAGCCTACTCCCTACTCCTATAAAGAGATAGATAAAACATCAGGTATAACATTAGCCCTCCCTGCTATATGCCTAATTTGAAGGTCATATTCCTGCAAAAAGAGACTCCACTTAAGCAACCTCATATTTTTGTCCTTAAACCGTTGGATAAATACTAGAGGATTGTGGTCTGTGTAGACCAAAATAGGATGAAGTGATGAACTCAAATAAACTGAAAAATGATTATAGCTTTTATTGAACATAAGGCTTCTTTTTCAATAGTTGAATATCTCATCTCTGCCGGTGATAACTTCCTTGAAAAGTAAGCGACGGGGTGTACCATCCCTGCATCATCCTCCTGGAGAAGAACCGCTCCAAGTCCCACGTCGCATCTGTCGCTAATCTAAAGGGGAGATTAAAATTTGGAGATTGTAGCAAAGGATAATTAGTCAAGACTGCCTTTAACTTTTCAAAGGCTTCTTGGCACTCCTTGGACCATACAAACCTTACTCCCTTCTTTAATAAATTTGTCAAAGAAGTTGCAATATCAGAGAAGTTCTTTATAAACCTCCTGTAGTATCTAACCATTCCTAGGAACCTCCTAACCCCTCTCCTATTTTGAGGAGCCGGAAAGCTAGCTACAGCCTCTACATTAGCTTTCTTAGGAGCAAATTTGCCTAGGCCTACCTCATGTCCCAGGCATAAAACTGTGGCCTGAGCAAAATCACTCTTCTTCAAGTTAATTACCAAACCAGCTTTCCTCAAAGCCTTAAACAAAGCTTCAAGTCTTACCAAATGAGACTCCCAATCAGTACTATATATTACCAAATCATCAATGTATACAACGCATCCTCCCCAATCCTGAGTGATCCGATTCATCAATCTTTGAAAGGTGGCAGCCGCATTCTTCATTCCGAAGGGCATGACTTGGCATTCATACAAACCATCACCTGTAACGAAAGCAGAGATTTCCTTCGCACGAGGGGAAAGACCAACCTGCCAATACCCTTTCAGCAAATCCAGCTTTGTAATAAACTTGGCAGACCCGATTCGGTCTATACAATCTTCCACCCTTGGCAAAGGAAACGAATCTGTCTTGGTTATCTCATTAACCTTCCTGTAATCAAAGCAAAGTCGGTGTTGACCTCCTTCCTTCTTAACCAACACGACCGGGTAACTCCATGGACTACAACTTGGCCTAATTAAATCATGGTCTAACATATAGCGAACCTCTTCCTGAATAATTTTCTTCTTGACAGGGTTAAGCCTATATGGACACTGTTTAATGGGCTTAGCGTCCCCAACGTCTACGTCGTGATACAAAACATTTGTTCTACCTGGCGCATCCTGAAACAAATCTTTATACCTGTGGATTATATTAATTAAAGGTTCTGATCTGTCAGAATTCAAATGTTGAAATTTACCATCAATGTTATTTAAAATATCAGAATTACTTGACAAAGCATCAGGATTAACAGACATTCTCTGGTTAGTCATAAGATTCTCCTCTACTTCTACAGACACTACTGCAATTGCATCTACTACTGGTTCTACCTGATCTACATCTCTACTAATAAATGGCTTTAACATATTTACATGACAAATACGAGAATTTCGTCTCCTACCAGGAGTTTCAATCAAATAATTTACATCATTAACCTTTTTCAGCACTCTCCATGGACCTGAAAACTGAGCTTTCAGTGGGTTACCTGGTATAGGTAATAAAACTAACACACGATCTCCAAGCTTAAAGATACGAGAACCTTGGTACTTATGTCATAATTAGACTTCATCACAGACTGACTTTTATGCAAATTCTTTTGAGAAAAATCCCAAGCTTTCCTCAGTTTCCCCTGTAAATTAGAAACGTAATCTAAAACATTAACTTCAGATGTCTTTCCTTCCCAATGTTCTCTTACCACGTCAAGAGGACCGTGTATACTATGGGTAAATACAAGTTTGAAAGGAGAGAAACCCAAAGACTCATTAGGTACAGACCGTATAGCAAATAGGGCATAAGGAATCTCCTTATCCCACTCATTACCCGTTTCGTAACAAAACTTCTTTAATACAGACTTCAAAGTTTGGTGGAACCTTTCCACTTGACCCTGACTCTCTGGATGGTAAGGAGAAGAAGTAACATGATAAACACCAAGTTCAACCATTCTCTTTATAAAAAACTAACTTGTGAAATTAGTGCCACAATCTGATTGTAAAACCTTTGGAATGCCGAATTTAGGGAAAAATCCAATTAATGCTTCCACCACCTTCTCACCCCGAATACTCCTCAGAGGGCTAGCCTCAGGAAAATGCGTCACCCTATCAACCATGGTTAAAAGATTCTCATTACCTCCGCACGTCCGCGGAAGAGGGCCCACTACATCTATAACTACCTCCTCGAAAGGTTCACCTACTGAGGGAATGGGAATAAGAGGGGCTTTAGGGATCTTTTGATTCGGTTTCCCTACAATCTGACACACCTTACAAGATAACACATGTTTCTTAACCTCACGACGCATCTGGGGTCAAAAGAAATGTCGTGCCTATTTCTGAAAAGTCTTCATAACCCCGAAATGACCCGCGAGGTTATGTTCATGCCTAAAACATAACAACTTACTCCTATACCTTTCCGGAACAACTAGCTGCCAAATTACCTTTACCTGGTCAGCAGGTGCATTAACCGACCTATTCACACGGTAGAGCAAACCTTCTTGTTTCATAAATACAGGTTTAGAAAGATCACTACCATCACTAAGTTCCAAATGATTAAATTCATATCCTTGGGCTTCCTTAAAAACTTTTGTATTCCAATTAATACCCTGAAAAGATTCATTATTATGGCCCTGAAAAGATAAATTATTTTCATAATTGTTAATGTCTACCTCATTATCATTATTAACATCAGTCACAATGTCAGTCACTTATCTATTAATTAACTCAGCATCGAGTTCTACCTCCGCGAGGTCAACCTCTTTAGACTGAGAACGCGTAACCACAGACACAGGATTCAACGGATCATCTATGCTTATCTGGTCACCTGCCAGATCTATCAACGTCAAAATAGGCAATACGTCACATTCAGCTTCAGCGGCTAAATCATTGGCAAATATAATGTCTATATCAGGAATAGGCAAAGTATCTACTATGGCCAAATTAACCATACCCTGAAAATTCTTAGTCTTCAAATATAACTCTTCTAGTGGATAAGAAACCACCGTATCAGGAAATCCACCGAACAAGACAAAGTTCTTATTCTTAAAGACAACACCCTCGGGAACTGACCTCCGCAATATCAACGACTGAGCGGCACCAGTGTTTCTCAAAATCCTCACACCACAACCCATTTGCATAGCGTTATCAACATAAACGGTACCATCAGATATATACTTCTCAAATCTTAGTCATTTTGACTCCTCCTTCTGCGGTTGTTCCGCTGATACCAGTGTCACGGGTTCTTTATTCTTTTCTAAAAATATACAACGTGCAAAACAGTCTGCCTTAAAATGTCCGCGGCACCGCGGCAGTGGCACCAAAATCATCTACATCGGACCTCGAGGACCTACTGACCTTATTACTACGTTCCTACTGCTATTTACAAAATTACATGTTTCATTACCATTACTCTTATTGTCATTTTCAATCTTGCCCTTTCTTCTGTCACCTACCGAATTGTCAATAAAAGTACCATGATCTGATTGATTCCGGTTATTTCCCCTCCAACCATTACCTCGAGGAGGGAACCTCTTACCATTAACCTCTTTCACACAGTCCTGACGATGAGCAAGAGAGTACTAATCAGATGCAATAGCGATCTCTTGAAGTGAATCCAATTCAAGTTCATCTAACTACCATTCTTTTGAACTCTTCGACTAAAATTAATTCTTTTAGTTTCTCGAAAGAGTCAGTCTCCTTAGACTTGAGCCAATCATCAAGGAATTGTTCCTTTCTCCTTGCAAACTCAACAAAAGTCATACCGGGTTCTTTCTTAAGGTTACGGAACTTCTGTCGATAAGCCTCCGGAACCAAATCACATGCCTTAAGGATAATGGTCTTAACCGAATCATAATCCGCCGACAAATCCTCGCTTAAAGTATTATATACTCTCTGAGCTTTCCCTTTTAATTTACACTGAACCATAGTGGTTCACATATCCTTGGGCAAAGACAATTTCCTTGCTATTCGTTCAAATGAAATAAAGAAATCAGGAACATCTTCCTCATCGAATACTGGCATTAACTTCAAAGCACTCATTAGGTCAAAACGATTATTATAGCTATTATGTTTATCACCACAATTATTATTATTGTCAAGCTCATGCATTCGCAACTCAAATTTTTGCTCTTTTTCGTGCTCTTCCGCTCTCAATTGCAAAGTTTTATATTCCATATCCTTAAGCTTAAACTCCGGAAAAAGGATACTTAATCTTAATTTACTCACCTGCTGGCTACCTGAATCCCCTATCTCCTCGTCACTATCGCTATTTACAAAATCCGGATCACCAGACGTCACTGCTTCCGTTGTGTTACCTTTAATACTCTTAATAGCTTTAAGGACTTCACGCAACAAATGACCCTTCTTAAATTCTGTTGGAAATCCTAAGTTCAAGTGCTCTGCTAAACACCATAACTCGTCTCTTTTAAGACAAAAAATCTCCTCCTCCCAGTCAGACCTAGATAAAAATAGCACTGCCGCTTCCTCAAATTTATCCCCTACTAAAGGCAACTTCCTAAACCAAGGCAAAAGTAACAAAAGAACAAATAGGTTAATTTTCCCCCAACTACCTAATTCTCCCTATCACACCTCTCTAAGAAAAACTCCCATAGGTTGGAATGTCAGTCAGAATCCTGTCACGGTCGCCAAATTTTGTTATGAACTTCAAGATGGTCTGAAGTTAAAGTACTTCAGGACCTGATATTTCAGATCAGTACCGCAAAAAGGGTATGATCCCTGACAAAACAACACTCAAAGAGTACAATCTCAGAGAGGATACACAAAACCACAAACTAAAGATTAACAATAATTTATTCCATCAAAAATTTAGTATAACAAAAGAACCACTCTGAAAACTGAATAATGGGGAGAAAAGTACAACAAGCACACACAAAGCCAAAGCAGTCACTTCTTCAATTGCCTACCCAACTAACATGCCAAGGAATAAGAGGAAGTAATCAGTGGAAGTAAGAAAAACACCCTTTCCCTAACATACGATAGGTGGAGACTCAAAAGGGGGGAAAACTTTAACCTATAACTTAACCTAAATCTTCACAAACAAAGTACATTGAACTAATACATACTTTTTTAACAATATAAAACATAAATAACTCAATAAGTTGAATCCATTAAGTAACACTCAAAGACTCATCCAAGGACGTCTCTATTTAGTTAAATGTAGACGCTGACACTAATTAAATAAGGGGTTGCTGTTCCATCACATGAAAAATATATATTAATATCAATAACAATAAAGTGGGCTTACACTTCTTCGCCACTAAAGGGCCTCCTTACGACTCCAAGGGTGCAGTGTTCAGGCAGAGGCAAGAGATTAAAGGGCGTATATTACACTCGCACTACGGGCCATTCACGAGAGCAAATGCTGATCTCTATTTCAACAATAAAGGGCTGAAGAAATCCTCGGTGAGTCACAAAGTCCAAGCCTCCAACAACGGGTCCCAAGCAATCCAGCTTCGGACAAAGGGCACGAACACACAGGGTCACTCTTCAGTGACGCAACACAATGCAGGAGTGCTAAAGGGAGTCTCTTCCATCCAAAAGTACACTGCCATATACTGCCAAAAATATAGCACACTGGTCCTTCTATAGTGGAGCCGAGTACAGAACTGCCGAACAAATATCACAAGGCCCCCTCAAAAACTCCGGGAAAGGGTCAAAATATGACGTGGCCCAGACGATGAAGCCCAACCACCATCACAAACATGAAAAAAAAGAAATAAACTTCATGGGCTGAGTACCAATAAAAACTATTAACAACCATTAAGGAGAGGCAAAAGACCCATATCCAGCATTCAGGGAAAAACTCAAAGGAAACTGGATTAAACTAGAAAAACTTACTTTAAAAAGATCATCAACACTGAATAAATTACGTTAATTTATAATAATATATATATATATATATATATATATATATATATATATATATATATATATACATATATATATATATATATATATATATATATATATATATATATATATATATATATATATATATATATATATATATATATATATATATATATATATATATGTATATATATATACAGATATTTATATGTATATATATATATATATATATATATATATATATATATATATATATATATATATATATATATATATATATATATATATACACGAGGGGTGATCAAAAAGTTCGGTAAATGTGTTAATATCTATTAAATTACGAACATTAACAGGTTTTGTCACTAATCTCCTTCAATGTACTCTCCTTCAGCACATACACATTTACTCCACCGTGTGTGCCACTTTTGAAAACATTCTTGGAAGTCCTTTTTCTTCAAAAACTTTATTTGCTTTGTCGTGTTCGATTCGATGTATTCAATGGTGTCAAATTCTTTCCCTTTCATCTTCCATTTAATTTTTGGAATAGCCAGAAGTCGCATGGTGCCGGTGACCCACTGATCCGTTTGGTCTGTGGGTTGCTGCTTTAGATGGGTGGTCATCGTCTTCTGCGGGTGACTGGGTATATTAGTTATTGAGATTTTTATAAAGTTATGTGATAGTCTTTTATATGGTTTTGTTCCTTGATTAGTTTGATTTTAGAGCTAGTTGTGCAATTCTTGGAAGTATATCCTCCTCCTAACTATGTACTTAGGATGATTTTCATTAATTTTACGTAATGATTATTGCAGATAGGCTGAAGATGACATAAGTTATGTCGAAAGCTACCGAATAAAGATGATGATAGCGGCATTGACTATCTTATTTTTACTATATAAATATATATATATATATATATATATATATATATATATATATATATATATATATAATATATATATATATATATATATATATATATATATATATATATATATATATATATATATATATATATATATATATAAATATATATATATATATATATATATATATATATATATATATATATATATATATATATATATATATATATATATATATATATATATATATATATATATATATATATATATATATATATATATATATATATATATATATATATATATATATATATATATATATATATATATATATATATATATATATATATATATGAGAGAGAGAGAGAGAGAGAGAGAGAGAGAGAGAGAGAGAGAGAGAGAGAGAGAGAGAGAGAGAGATCCTGCCCACAATTTGTTTTAATTGAGAGAAAAAAATATCAACTATGAAATCTCTATATAGAATTATCGTGTTAATGATCCACCATTCAGAATCCAGTGAACCTCAGTTTTATGTAAAATTTAGTTAGATCTCTAATTATTAGTTTATTGAAATACCATTTTGTATATGACAGAGCAAGGAAATATATAATTCTGCTTTATAATAATTGCAAAAGGGTTAATTTTATTCAAAATAGAAAGAATAAAACGAATCATGGAAGTATAATATCAATAAAAATATTGTTATATGTCTTCATTTTAGGACTTATCTTCGAGAAATTGATTATAATTAGACAAACTTCATGAAAGACGTCCAAATAGGCGTAACCAGGATATGATATGGGCTGAGTAAGGAGAAAAGTTTATCTATTTAAACTTTTGTATCATCTATTTATATTTCCATTATTGTTGGCTCTTTTTATTGTTAATAATTAAAGTAAAAGTCTAAACCATATTTTTTGTTGATCATAAATCCGAGTACAGCAACCATATTTCTTTTTCCTTCCTAAATTTTGGTATTGATATTTCCATATACCCTTTTCTCCCATAGCTGGGCTCATTGGGTAAACCTCCATTATAGCTAGAATTAACACACGTGTTGGAATGTGTTCTGTGAACTATTTAAAAATATTTGCTCTGCTTAATTGTTCAACGATGTTAAACTTTTCAATTATTCCAGAATTACTATTGTTACAAGTAAATTGAGGTTGCATTACTATATGCATTAGTTTTATGTTCGTGAAGTAAAACAAATAATTGAACATCCATTAGAATATGTAAGGTTATTTGACGGTAATCGAAGTTATGTTCTTTTTCATCCACCCTTTTATCCAAATCAATATTGAAAGAAAACCATGTACATCTTCTATTAAAAAAAAAAAACGAGTTTTATTTACTTTATCTACGATATCCTGTTAGATATTTAGCCTCACAAGAACTCTCCAAACAGTTCAGTGATCTTGTCTACATTAAGCCTTACCACTTATGAATACATCGTGTATGTCGCGCGTTTTATACGCGCTCGTACACTGCAACCACTTTTTTTCTCTTATCGCCTGCTCTCCCATGCACTGATGGTAGACTAAACTGTGTAAGCGCATTCTTTATTTAGATTGATTTTTTTTATTTATTTATTTTTGGGGGGGTTTCTACAAGTCTTTGTATAAAAGCTCTTTGTTTATTAAATAAATTTTAGTTACTTCCTTCTCGCCTCTCTGTTACAACCTAACAGCCCACTCGCCCATTGGAAAATATCCCTTCAATCTTGTCATATTTTGGTTCTTTTACCAGTAATTAATAGTATAAGTTCTCTCTCTCTCTCTCTCTCTCTCTCTCTCTCTCTCTCTCTCTCTCTCTCTCTCTCTCTCTCTCTCTCTCTCTCAGATTTATTATAAGGTTAACAAGCAGGTCAGTACCACCAAAATCGAGCACGATTTTGTAAGTGTCACACTAAAATCCTTTCCTTCTTTGAAACTACAGACAAACTTTTGGAATAGCAGTAGTTTACCTAATGTAACGACACAGACATTGAAGTTAATATTAGAGATTATCCAGAATATACTATTACAGATCCATGATTTAGTAGTCAGCAATCCACAAATAATGGAAGACTCTGGCAGACTTCACATTATCGATAATTTTTCCATAACATTTTTTTTTTCAGTTTATTTTTGTTCTCTTTATGGGCTACATAGAACCTTAAACTATTGACAATATCAAATTTCATTTAACTGTATCTAAACTTTCTGAGTACTATTTTGGCCATCCCCAATCATTGGGTAATAGGAGAGAGCTCGAAAAATATAATGCAAAATTTTTATTGATTGGTCATACTTCGCTGCATGAAGTGTGAAATGTCATCCCAATAAGGCATTTTATATGACTGATAGATGAAGTTCTGTAGTGAATAAAAGGAAGAAAACTACTGATCCAGCTATAATTTCTAATCAGTAAATATATAAAACAATTAAGAAAAGTAGTTTGTAAACAAGAATGTAGAATTGGTGTCTTTAGATAAGTTGTATGATTTATATGAGCCCTTCAAATACATGGTATTAGCTTCCCTTAGTTTCTTGGTATTAACAAGATGAGAATGGTCAACAATTATTTAATAATTTCCTTATGAATATGTGAGTGGACGAAAATCACAGTTCTACCTTTTTATTGTCATTTATTAAAATCAAACATGTTTTATCTCTGCCGTTTAAAGGTGATAAATCTAAAATGTGTGCGTGTCAATTACTCATCGAGAGAGAGAGAGAGAGAGAGAGAGAGAGAGAGAGAGAGAGAGAGAGAGAGAGAGAGAGAGAGAGAGATCATATAATATACATGCTCATGTGATTAATATATCAAAGAAAAATCTACCGAAGCCTTTCATGAAAATGTTTTTAAAAAGAATGGAATAATATTTGCAGGTATTGATGATGTTTGCTTTATTCAAAAGCATTTGCAATGTAGAAATCAACATAAGGAATAGTTTCTATTTTGAATAAGGAATGTGAATCAAAAAGACCAGATAGTTAACATTTAACGAGGCTTTTCGATTATTTACACGTAACGATCTATTGATTATGTCAGAACTAGTAAAAAGTAAATTTACAGGCAAGTATATATATATATATATATATATATATATATATATATATATATATATATATATATATATATACTTGCCTGTAAATTTACAGGCAAGTATATATATATATATATATATATATATATATATATATATATATATATATATATATATATATATATATATATATACTTGCCTGTAAATTTACTTTTTACTAGTTCTGACATAATCAATAGATCGTTACGTGTAAATAATCGAAAAGCCTCGTTAGATGTTAACTATTTGGTCTTTTTGATTCACATTCCTTATTCAAAATAGAAACTATTCCTTATGTTGATTTCTACATTGCAAATGCTTTTGAATAAAGCAAGCATCATCAATACCTGCAAATATTATTCCATTCTTTTTAAAAACATTTTCATGAAAGGCTTCGGTAGATTTTTCTTTGATATATTAATCACATGAGCATGTATATTATATGATCTCTCTCTCTCTCTCTCTCTCTCTCTCTCTCTCTCTCTCTCTCTCTCTCTCGATGAGTAATTGACACGCACACATTTTAGATTTATCACCTTTAAACGGCAGAGATAAAACATGTTTGATTTTAATAAATGACAATAAAAAGGTAGAACTGTGATTTTCGTCCACTCACATATTCATAAGGAAATTATTAAATAATTGTTGACCATTCTCATCTTGTTAATACCAAGAAACTAAGGGAAGCTAATACCATGTATTTGAAGGGCTCATATAAATCATACAACTTATCTAAAGACACCAATTCTACATTCTTTTTTACAAACTACTTTTCTTAATTGTTTTATATATTTACTGATTAGAAATTATAGCTGGATCAGTAGTTTTCTTCCTTTTATTCACTACAGAACTTCATCTATCAGTCATATAAAATGCCTTATTGGGATGACATTTCACACTTCATGCAGCGAAGTATGACCAATCAATAAAAATTTTGCATTATATTTATATGAAGATCTTGAGTTATCTTGAAAAAAAAAAAATAATAATTTTGAATTTATATTTCTTGGGGGAGATTTCAAAGCTAGAGTATGTCAAAAGAAGACAGGAGACTCGGCAGTATGTAAATTTGGAATAGCTATAATAAATGACAGAGGAGACATGCATTTAGAACTTGTTGAAAGAAAAAATCCTGAAATCATGAGCACTTTTTTTTTTTATAAAAAACGAATATATAAAAAGGACATGGAGAAACGCAATGACAAAAACGGAAAATGGATTAGATTTTATTCTCAGAGAAAAAGTTAATTTAGTAAAAGATGTAACAGTTTTGAACAAATAAAAGTAAAATCACCATAGATTGGAGAGAAATTATATGTATTAGATCTAAAGAAAGAAAGAGAAAATATAATTCTAATTGTGAAAATAAACATTCCTGTAATAATATAAAAAATCTGATGGGTTTAGTTTAGCAATAAAGAATAGGTATTTCCAGCTGCATGATTAGATAGAAGCTAGTAAAGAAGAAATGAATAGTAATTTAACCAAATGTGTATTTGAAGCAACATAAGAAATAGGAGGCAAAGTTCACAAAAAAGAATCAAGAAAACATGTCAGAAAAGACTAAAAAACTAATGAAGAAAAGATTGGAAATAAGGTTGTAATCCGAAAGAAATTAAATAAAATTAGCAGAACTCTGCAAAATGATAAACAAATTAAAATCCAAATCAGAACAAAATTAACGAAACAATTAAGAAAGGAAGAAGCATGAAAATGATGAAAAGAAGACCTGAAAAAGGGCACCAACAAATGTTTGCCTCAAAGGAAGCAAATGAAAATATCATAAACACAATATATGGAGTCAAAGATATTGCTGAGGAGTTTTGTATAATGCTGTATAATAGTGATATAAGAAATAACTTTGTCAAGATAAATTATAAAATACCTGACCTTGTACTAAAAGAAACAGTGGGAAAAATAAAGAAATCATTAAAAGTTGAGGAAAGAGGCAATTCACGTGAAGATAGTCAAACAATTATTTTACTAACAGAGAGGGGGAAATGTCATAGTAGTAAAACTCGCTGAACTTCACACAAGATGTCTTCATGAATGTTCTACACCTACAGCTTGAAAAAAAAAAATTATCATTGTACTAATTCACATAAAAGGAGACACAAAGGAGTTGATAAAAATATTAGGTCGAATAAAAAGACAGTTGTACTTTAATCAGCCATAAGAGTAGAAAGGCTTTAGAGGTGGATATTCAACAGCGGACCATATCAAAATAATCACCCATCTAACAGGAAAATAAGAATCGTATAACAAATAACTATATACGACATTTATAGAGTATGAGAATGCCTTTGATTACGTCTAAATTGGACCAGTAATGAAAACTCTTAAAAAAAATGAATAGATGAATCCTATTGTAGAACACTTGATGATATCTCTACGGAAATACTGCAAACGTAAAACTACACAAATATAGGTGAAATTTTTTTTATTAACAAACGAGTTAGAAAAGAAGACACCATTTTTCCTAAATTATTTACAGTACGTTTAGTTTTCAGAAATCTGGTTCAGAAAATGTAGGAAATAACATTAATGGTGAATACCTTAGCAACTTAACATTAGCAGATGACGTTGTTATGCTTGTGTGAAACATGGGAGGATTTGCAAAAGATGATAGAAGATTTGAATAGAGAAAAAATAAATGAATATAAGTAAAACTAAGATAATGTTCAAATACAATGCAGAAGTAAAACCAATAAGGGTAATGGACGAACTTATAAATATTGATAATGAACATACGCACTTAGGACAGACAGTAAGTGTTTTCCAAGGACATGAGACCGAAATTAAAAGTTTAAGCATAGGATGGAGATATTTTGGTAAATAAAATGAGATAAGAAAAAGTAAAATCAACTTTTTTTTTTAAAGAAAGAAAAATTATTCAATCTGGTGGTCCTACCACTATATTCTGCATGAAAAAGGTAGAACCTTACTGAAGCTTAGAACACAAGATAGATACAACACAACGAACTATGGAAAGAATAATGATGGAATTAACACTAAGAGACATAAAATTAGCCACATGGATATGAGATTAAAGTAGAGGGTATTTTTACATGTAAGAGGAAAAATGGTCATGGAAAGGACATGTAATGAAAATAACAGACAAAGAATTGAAAAAGGAGATTTCTGTGTACAGACTGGCTTGAAGAGACCATAAATAGATGCGAGTAGATGTTTGTGGCCGAAGGCTGATGAAAATTCTGATAATACATATATATATATATATATATATATATATATATATATATATATATATATATATATATATATATATATATATATATATATATATATATATATATATATATATATATATATATATATATATATATATATGAGAGAGAGAGAGAGAGAGAGAGAGAGAGCGAGAGAGAGAGAGAGAGAGAGAGAGAGAGAGAGAGAGAGAGAGAGAGAGAGAGAGAGAGAATAAATAATGTAAAATGTATACATATCAAACACAATAATTGTAATCTTTCTCCAAAGAATCCAAAGACAAAATGTAACATTACCCGGATCATCAAGCTAGTGAAAATAATTCCTTAAATTCGTCTGTGATAGAATTAAATCAAAGGAAAATGTTGGATTTCAAAATATTGCTGGTGACTCTTTAATCAATCCAGGAACGAAAAAGGAGAGAGAGAGAGAGAGAGAGAGAGAGAGGAGAGAGAGAGAGAGAGAGAGAGAGAGGAGAGAGAGAGAGAGAGTACGGTGGGGGTGGGGGTAGCGGGTGTGGGATGGTATATTGTAAATAAGTCCAAAGAGTAATGTTATTTTGAATTTGAAAGAAATGGCACTGAAGTTAATGAGGCTTATATTTCTGGCTCTAATATATTTCGAAGAAAATGTTGATATCCTTTGTTGTATTAACAGATAAGCATATTAAGAGGAAGATTAGGAGTTAAAACCATGGAAAGAAAAGATTATCTCTCTCTCTCCTCTCTCTCTCTCTCTCTCTCTCTCTCTCTCTCTCTCTCTCTCTCTCTCTCTCTCTCTTAAAATCTTGAAATTGTTAGGAAATATAAACTATTAATTTGATGATGTGTTCAATAAATGATTCTTTTTGTTGTATTAGAAAGTTTTCAAGGTTTCAAATAAGAGAGAGAGAGAGAGAGAGAGAGAGAGAGAGAGAGAGAGAGAGAGAGAGAGAGAGAGAGAGAGAGAGAGAGAGAGAGAGAGAGAGCATCAATGGTAATAATCCTAACAAAACTCAAAGTATGATTTTAAGTAGGTCAAGGACGGTGGCTCCTAAACATCCGGATCTCAGTATTGATAATGTTTCTTTAAATATGTATGACTCTTTCAAAATTTTTGGTGTGATTCTCGACAGTAAATTTACTTTTGAGAAATATATAAGGTCTGTGTCTTCTTCAATTGCACAAAAAATAGGCTTATTTAGAAAGTCTTTCAAGATTTTCGGTGATCAATCTATTCTGAAAAAGTGTTTTAATTCTTTCATTCTACCTTGTTTTGAGAATTGTTCTCCTGTCTGGTCTTCAGCTGCTGATTCTCATCTTAATTTGTTAGACAGAAACTTACGGTCTATTAAAATTCTTATTCCTGATCTAGATATTAATCTCTGGCACCGTCGTTCAATTAGTTCATTATGCATGTTGCATAAGATTTTTCATAACTGACCATCCTTTACATTCAGATCTCCCTGAACAATTCTATCTTGTTCGTAATACTAGGCAGGCAGTTGATTCTAATAGCCAGGCCTTCTCCATCACGAGGTTCAATACTACGCAGTACTCTAGAAGTTTTATTCCAGCTGTTAACAATTTGTGGAATGATCTTCCTAATCGAGTGGTTGAATCAGTAGAACTTGAAAAGTTCAAAGTTGGAGCAAATGCTTTTTTGTTGACCAGGCAGACATGAGTCTTTTTATAGTTTATTTATGACATATTTGTTTTTGATTTTGTTAATTAGTTTATATATGACATGTCTGTTTTGACGTTGTTACTTATTTTAGAATGATTTATTGTTCATTTGTTCTCTTCATTTATTTATTTCCTTATTTCCTTTCTTCACTGGGCTATTTTTCCCTGTTGGAGCCCCTGGGCATATAGCATCTTGCTTTTTCCAACTAGGGTTGTAGCTTGGATAGTAATAATAATAATAATAATAATAATAATAATAATAATAATAATAATAAGACACCCAAAATTATGATGTGAAACAATGAGGACTGACAAAGTTTTTTCTATTTACGGCATTCATAATAACAAAATCAGTTTTTTTTTAACTACAGACTATTTACACCGCAAGAAAGTCAATTAATAAATAGATATACAAACAAATTGATAAATGCAACCAATGAAATTTTAATCGAAAATTACTCTATTAAAAGACAAGCGGAGAATACTGCTTCCAAACAGAAGAATGACTACTTGAAAAACTCAAATGTTGAAGCACCATTTTTTTTTTTTTTTTTGAGGCAGGAAAGCCCCATGCTGTTCTTAGAGAGAATAATAGAAATACCCAGAAATGTCATTTACGATTGAATTAGTTACCGGAATTAATATAGCTTTGCAGGAAAGCACTTGGAGTAAAAGCGGGGAAGGGAAATAGAATTTTCGCTCATATGTTTATTTTTCTAAATTAGTTTTTCTTCGAATTCAAGTTGTGCTTTAGAGAGTAACCTTTAGGTTATTTAGAAATTTACCAAGGATACCGCTTGAATGCAATATCCACTTGTGATTTGGACAATAAGGACGATGCTCTTTAGATTAAGAAATATCGTATTGTTCCTTGAAATAACATTGATTTTCAAATTATTTTCCTTGTTTGTTATGCTAAATGATATTTACTTAAGTATGATATTCTATGCATGTTGATAAGAGTTTTGTTCCTTTATTTGTAGTTTCCGCATTTGTTTAACTCTAATGGCTCTTTTGTAATTTGGAATCATGATAATCATGTTTTGAAATTGACAAATGAGAGAGATCATGAGTGGGAGGAGAACCGTTGTTTTCTGATAATATGTATTTGTTGCAGGGTCAATGGAAAAGCCCTGTCGATTAGTAACAGAGTTTGGAAGTGTGTGTGAGAGAAGGAAGTTGTGAGTTCATGATGGTAAGAGTAAGGTTAAGAGGTGATCAAAAAGGGAGGGTGGTGCTAGACTGAATTTTATGTTGAATGTAGAGTTTCTTGAGGAAGTAGACCAGTTTAAGTACTTTGGTTTTCTTGTTGCTGTAAATGGTGGAGTGGAAGCACATGCATGTAAGATTATGAATGCTAAATGTAAAATGATGTAGGCAGCGAAGGGAGTGGTAAAGAATAGAGGTTAGGGGGGGAGTAAAGGTTGTTCCTAATAAAAAAAAGTGATTGTACTGTGACGGGCTGAGAGAGGCTGTGACTAAGAAGGCAGGATGAAAACAACTGAGTAACGTTATTACAGGACATCGGTTTATATATACATAAAGTCCAGGCAAAAAGGACATAAAAACATAACAGGTAATTTCATGTTCAACTGACAGCCGGTTCTGTTATCAGTTAACAGTCAGAAAAACAGGCATGTTTATTCAGGTCCCTATCAGAGTGAAGGGAGAGCGGAGACAAAGCATAATATATACAAAAAAAAGAAATGTCGTTAGTATGTACGATCGTGTGACACACGGTTGGTACATGGCTCCCCCCCTGAAAATTATATACTGTACATGTTAAATAGGGCACCCTGATCTAGAGAGGCGAACTGTAGGCGGGTCATCTGGCAGGAGATGAACAGGTTTTAGACGATCAATGGAGACCCAGTCTTCTTTGGCACGAATAATTAGTAGGAATGCTTTCGGACTGCTTCGGATCACAAGGAAAGGGCCCGTGTAAGGGGCTGTTAGCGGTGGCTTGCTAGCGTTGTTGCATAGGAAGACGTGCGTTGCAGAGTGCAAGTCAGTTGGTATGTGATGCTTTGCTGGGGGCTTGTAAGTCTGGCGGCATGGAGTAAATTTTCCCACGACGTTACTTATGCGCTGGAGGTCATCGGAGGAGGTTGCAGAAGAAGAAAATTTGGCAGGGATGACCAACGGGTCGCCATACACCATTTCAACTGCCGAGATGTCAAGGGCATCTTTCGGAGCGGTCCTTAGTCCCAGGAGGACCCAGGGAATCTGAGTAAACCAGTTGGAATCCTTGCAGCGGGACATCAAAGCTGCTTTGAGGTTGCGATGAAAACGTTCAACCATTCCATTGGCAGCGGGGTTGTAGGCAGTTGTCTGATATAGGGTGATGCCCAGGAGATTCGCTAATGTTGTCCTCGATTGAGAGGTGAAAGTGGTACTCCTGTCAGAAGTAATATGCTATGGGATACCAAATCTTGCAATCCATCCTGAGAGTAAGGCAGATGTACATGAGGCAGATGTTGCAGTTTCCATGGAAATGGCTTCAGGCCAACAAGTGGAGGGGTCAATGACGGTAAACAGGTAACGATGTCCTTGTGATGTGGGTAGGGGGCCTACAACGTCGACGTGAAAGGCGAAATGACGCTGAGGTTGAGGAAAGGTGCCCACACTCCTGAATCCGTGTGTTAATGTACTTTGGAGGTTTGGCAAGAAGTAGAGGAGTGGACCCAATCCTTAGCATTCTTAGAAATGCAGTGCCAAATGAACTTCGTCTTCAGCAGCGTGCAGTAGAATGGCACGGGTATTTGAAAGGGCATGAAAGGAATCAAACATCTGTTGTTGCATGGGAGCAGTAATCCAAGGTCGCGGTCTACTAATACTGATGTCACAGAGGAGGGTGGTGTTGGAGTCGTCAAGGGGGATGTCTTACCAATGGAGGCATGTGCAGGATGTCCTATATGCTTGATACTGTGGATCCTGTCTTTGGGCTTCAGCCAAGGCGGTGTAATCCAATCCCAGTTGAACGGCAGACAACGTGTTTCTTGACAGGGCATCGGCAACGGGATTCATTTTCCCAGGGACGTGTTGAAGGGTGCAATTGTATTCAGCCATGGCGGAGAGATGTCGGCGTTGACAGGCGGACCAGGCGTCAGACTGTCGAGTGAAGGCGTGAACAAGAGGCATGTGGTCTGTGCGAATGACGAAGGGCATACCTTTTAAGAAATGGTGGAAGTGACGGACAGCCATGTGCACCGCCAGCAATTTGCGATCGGAGGTAGAATAACCCTGTTCTGTCCTGGACAGTTTTCTGCTGAAGAAGGCCAATGGGCGGGATGAGCCGTTGACCACCTGTTTGAGAACTGCACCATGTGGGATGGGAAAATTGAGAGCAGCAGCTGTTGATAGGGCCTTCTTTGCATTGCAGAAGGGCACTTTTTGAAGGGGGACCCCACTTCAGGTTCTTTGGCTTACCCTTGAGGGAGGCATAAAGGGGAGCAAGAGTGGCGGCAATGGCTGGCAGAAAACGGTGATAATAGTTGATCATGCCCAAGAGTTCCTGCAGAGCTTTGACGATTGATGGCATGGGGAAGTTCTGAATGGCTGCTACCTTCTCAGGGAGGGGATGGACTCCTTCAGGAGTGATGCGGTGCCCTAAGAATGACACTTCGTTGACGTTGTCGTACCGGACTACAAAGCCTTTTTGTTGCAGGCGGTCAAGCGCGATGATCAGGTTACAGAGGTTTTCTTTTCTTGAGGAAGAGAACACAAGTATGTCGTCCACATAACATACACAGAAATGGAGGTCCCCTAAGATGCAATCCATGAGACGTTGAAAAGGGGCCTCAGCATTACAAAGGCCTAAACAGGAGTAATTGAAGGTGTATGTACCAAACGGAATGGGGATGGCGGTACTGGGGATGTCTTCTGGGTTCATAGGCACCTGATAATACCCCTTCCGGGGATCGAGCGTGGAGAAAACCTTCGCTTTGTGCAGGTAGGAGGTCACATGAGCGGTGTTTGGGAGGGGGTAGTGATCCGGTTCTGTTTGGATGTTCAGGCGCCTGTAATCTCCTCACGGATGTAGGGACCCGTCTTTCTTCAGAACGATGTGTAAGGGTGACGACCATGGGCTGGAGGCCTTTTGGCAAAGGCCTATTTCCTCCATTTCGGCGAACGTCTGTTTGGTGGCTGCCAATCGATCCGGTGCCAGACATTTGAATTTTGCGAAGACTAGTGGTCCCGTCGTCTTGACTTGGTGTTAAATACCATGCTTGGCAGGAGCTGTTGGCGTTTGGCGAAGTTCTTGACGGAAAACTTCCGGCTACGACTTGAGGAGGTTGGCCTAGGCATCTGTGGGTGCACTGATGTGGAGAGCGAGGTTGGAGGGGGCGGGTTGAAGAGCTGTCGGCAAGTACGAGTCTGTGTTGACTAATCCTCAGTGAGGGACATAGACCAGAAGGTGAAAATGAGAGAGGAAATCCGCACCAAGGATTGGCAATATGACGTCAGCAACGAGAAACTTCGTATTAAATTTACCGTTTCCAAACGATAATGTGAGGTTCTTGTAACCGTAGGTGGGTGACGCAGATCCGTTAGCAGCTCCCAGGCGGACGTAGATAGACTACGTCGTGTCCTGAAGAGTTCCTTTGGCAAAAGAGAACGACAAGCACCCGTTTGTACCAAAAATCGCAGGCCCGTTCCTGCATCATGTAAAAAGAAAAGATGAGAAACACGGAGGCCATCGCCACGAGTGATGGCCTACTTACACATTTTTTGGCCACTTACAATCCTTGGCAGATTTCTTCGCGGCTGCCGTGAATCTATAGTGGTAGTAGCAAAACTGTGGCCGATGGGCGGCAGTAAGTGGCTGTAGAAGTTGGTGGTTGGCGCGCGAGCGAGTGGTAAGTGATGGGTGGCTTTGTCGCCGCTTTGACACGTCACAGGGTAGGCGTGTATGTCCTACGACATTCACGTCATCTTCGGTTGACGTTGAATAGGTGTCCTCTTTGTCAGGAGTGGAGGCGTTGATGGAGGTCTTGAAGGTCGTGAAGTGGCTGCCCATAAGGGCGTCGGCTTTGGTCATCAAGTCCTTTATGGGTAAACTATCGACATTGGGTATGTCAGCGAGTACATGTTCGGGTGAACGGCGTATCCAAAGGGCACGAAGTAGGTTCACCTCACGAGGAGAGCCGTCTGCGGCAGGTTGCAGGCGAGCGATACTGGTCATTTCCCTGAGGGGAAGGGAAGCCCTTTGGTCCCCCAACGGTTGTTGCGAGAGCTGAAAAAGCTTTGCCATACGGGCGGCTGGCGACAGCGAGTACTGCTGCAGAAGGTATGTTTTGAGGGCGCCATTTGCTATTGGGGTGTCTCCTTCTTCACAAAGCCAGTCGGATATTTCCGGGAAGATATCCGCGGGTATTGCCGCAAGAACATAACCTGCTTTGGTGGTTGAGTGAGTCATGCCCTTGATGCGGAACTGGACTTCTGCGCGTTGAAACCAAGCAAACGCCTCTCCGCTGGCGAACGACGAAAGTTTCAATAAGGCAGCGCCAACTTCCGTGGAGTCCGCCATAGTACCAATGACGGAGGGGGTGGGGTGGAAGGCGGGAGGAGCGAGTTGACTTCCGGGGTCACCAATGTGATGGGCCAAGAGAGGCTGTGACTAAGAAGGCAGGATGAAAGCAACTGAGTAACTTTATTACAGAACATCAGTTTATATAAACATAAAGTCCAGTCAAAAAGGACATAAAAACATAACAAGCAATTTCTGTTAATAGTAAACGGTGAAAAAACAGACATGTTTATTCAGGTCCCTATCAGAGAAAGGGGAGAGCGAAGAGAAAAGCATAAAATATACAAAAAATAAAAAGAAATGTCGTTAGTTTGTATGATCGTGTGACACATGGTTAATCGACGGGATTAGAGATTCGATTGGTTAGTTAGAGGGTGGGACCTCTCAGAGGAGTGTTTGTTCGGTTCTCTTGTAATAGGTAATCATTCCTAAAAAATAAAGCACTTATTCCCAATATTGTTTCTTATATCAGTGCCAGTAACACAGTTAAACTTAGGTTTAACTAATCTTTGTGCCTAGTTTTCTTTCTCCTTGCTCCTCAAATTGTTTTAGCTTTTAATTCCAAGTTTAAATGCTATGTATTCCTTTAATTGCACTTTGGTGTTGAAAGGCCTTATAGGCCCCAACAGCAGGCAGTATAGTGCTTATTTATAAATTCAATCCAATCTAATTTAAACTTTTGATTAGAGTATTTTTGCCCATGTTGATTAGTCTTGACTAACTTCATTGTTCACCAGATCTTATCTATTTCTAGATGGGGTTGCTGTTTTCCATCAGTTTTCCCCACACTTTAAATGTTCTTAAATCTAACTTCTTTATGGCAGATTTCAAGAGTACCATTTTTTTCTTACTCTGTTTTAGTCTTCAGTAACTTAAAGTTTACGTTTGTGGCCCTTTTCAGCTAAAAAAAATTAAACTTTTGACACCTAGAATCTAAAGAATGATTGAGAATCAAATACGAAGCTTGGTTGATCCATCTTGTAGCGACTAATTACACATTTAGTCTACTATATATATATATATATATATATATATATATATATATATATATATATATATATATATATATATTATATATATACATATATATATATATATATATATATATATATATATATATATATATATATATATATGTATATATCTATATATATATATATATATATATATATATATATATATATATATATATATATATATATATATATATATATATATATATATATATATATATATATATATATATACATATACACACACACACACACACACACACACACATATATATATATATATATATATATATATATATATATATATATATATATATATATATATATGTATATTACCTTCAGCATACAGGCGAATGGTAATACATCAATAAAAAGCATAACAGGAAAGATGCAGCACAGTTACTGCTTGCATATCGGAAATTTTATACGATCAATATAGGTAGCTCAAATTATGTATGATATTATGTTAATCTTTAAAGGTAACTACAATATTTCTGATGAACTAAATAATCTCACAAAATAATGCAAGCAGTAAGAAACATATGATTTTTATCTGGTTTTGTTAACATCTTAAACCGTAAAAAATATGACTGAAGCTTACCCTGTTGAGACTTCATCCAATTAGGGTCAAGAGAAATATGTGAGGATAACAGTTTTATCCCTAAAGACTCAGGGTAACTGAAAGCTATTACACAATGATCGGTAGATTTCTAATCAACCAATAGAATTATTATATGATTATGAATTATGTATGGATATATTTCTAATATCAAAATTTGAAATTATTCCAATACGTTGTTATACATATAAACTAATTATGATGATTATTTATGTAAAGAAAATAATTATTAAGATCAAGATATCCAAATAAATCAAGCAATAAATATTAAAAGAGGATTTTATCGAATAATGTTTCTTGACTGATTGATAACTTTTGGTGAACCATTTTAATATCAAATCTAATAAGACAAGAGAGGTTATGATCCTTGATCAATTAAGGTAAACGCTTATTCAGGTTCACACATGCTAAGTTTTTCTCATAGATTTGTACCCCAAAAAATAGTAAGTACTTAAAATACTCTCTCTCTCTCTCTCTCTCTCTCTCTCTCTCTCTCTCTCTCTCTCTCTCTCTCTCTCTCTCTCTCTCTCTCTCGTTTTAACTCTATCTATTAGGGACATTGGATAAGCAAAGAACATTTCAGCATGACCGAAGGAGGATCTACTTTAGGAAATAGTGAATCCTGGTTGCCTGTACGCCTAGAATTAAGGTCTGGACTCTCTACCAGCCTTCATTGACATCCTTCGAGTGCTTTTGGCTTGCGGTTGTTTCAATGTCATTCGGTCCGTCTTCTATGTTTCCATGCCGATAGAGCATATATATATATATAATAAATATATATATATATATATATATATATATATATATATATATATATATATATATATATATATATATATATATATATATATATATATATATATATATATATATATATATGTATATGGATAGATAGATATATAGATACACTTCTCAATATATCATCTACTTCATGTTCCATAGTCCTCAGCCAATTAGGCCAGGATCTTCCAACTCTTATATTGCCTTGCGAGGCCATTTAAACGTTTGGTGAACTAATATCTCCTGGGGAGTGCGAAGAGCATGGCCAAACCATCTACATCTATGCCTCATCAGGATCTCATGCACATATGGCACTTGAGTAATATCTCTTATTTTTTTTTATTTCTAGTCCTGTCCTGCCATTTAACTCCCAATATCCTTTTGAAGGGTTTGTCCTCAAATCTACTAAGTCTATTGTAGATTGTTTTATTGTCATTGCATAACTTATGTCCATATAGTATTGTCATACCATGACTCATGTCCGAATACCATTTGTATCTCTAGAGTACCTCATTAACTCAATTGGTTCCCCGTGAGCAATCAAACTAATTTCACCTATCAACAGGTAAAACAACAGGCATGCCATTTCCCTAGGAACGTGTTGAGGGGTACAGTTTCTATTCAGATATGGAAAAGAGATATCATTGTTGAGGGGCAGAGCTGTTGTCGGACTGTCGAGTGAAGGCGTACACCAGAGGAATGTAGTCCATGCCAACGATGAAGGGCGTATCTTCTAAGAAGTGGTAAAAATATTGGACAGCCAAACGCATTGCCAGCTAAACACAAAATAAAAGAATGTAGCCGGATCCTACTTTTGACAGCTTCCTAGGGAAGAACGACATTGAACGGGTGAACCATTGACCACCCACTCGAGTACTGCACCAATAGCAACGTCGTTGATATTTCTCGAAAGAATGAACAGACATGTGTTGCAGGAATAGTGATGCGTTAGCAGATTATAGGGCTAGCATTGCTGTGTAGAAGGGAATCCCACTTCATGAACTTTTTCTTGTCCTTGAGGTAGGTGTAGAGGCAGGCAAGGGAGACGGTGATGGCTAGCAAGAAACAGGATAATAATTGATCATTCACAAGAAGTCTTGCAGTGCCTTGACAGTCTAAAGCGTGGGGAAGTTCTGAACTTCTGCTATCTTCTTAGAAAGGGGATGGACTCCTTCAGGAGTGATGTGGTGCCCTAAGAATGATACTTTGTTGGGTACACTTGTCGCACCAGACTACAAGACCTCACTATTGTAGGTGGTCAAGTATGATGTGTAGGTGACTTGGGTGTTCCTCTATTTAGGAAGTAAATACAAGTATGTCATGCTCATAACATATGCAGAAGGGGAGGTACCGAAAGATGCCATCCTTGAAGTGTGGAAGAGGAACTGCAGCATTATGTATGCCAAAACAGGAGTAATTAATGATGAATGTACCGAAGGCAGTAGTGATGGCAGTCTTAGTGAATTATTTTGTGTTCATGGGCACTATATAGTAACCCTTCAAGAAGTAGAGCATGGAGAAAACCTTTACTTTGTCCATGTAGGATGCAATGTCCTTGATGTTTTGGAGGGGGTATTGTTCCGGTTCTGTCTGCCTATTCAGATGTCTATAATCACCACACATGTGCAGGGAGATGTATTTCTTCAGGATGATGGGGAAGGGTGATGGCCAGGTGTTTGAGGCCTTTTGGCAAAGCCCAAATTCTTACATTTAAGCGAACGTTTGTTTAGAGGCAGCCAAACCATACAGTGGCAGACCCCTGAATCTGGCAAATACTGGTGTCCCCGTCTTCTTGATATGATGATAAACACTTTATTTGGTGAGAACTTTGATAAGGTTCTGAACAGAATACGTTTGAGTACGACGGGAGGAGGTGGTCGTAGGCTTCCATGGATATGATGATAAGGCGAGGGAGGTCGGAGGAGGCCAGTTGAAGTAGTGTCGACGAGTAAGAGTGCGTTGACTAACTGTTGGTGAGCAATATCAACCAGTAAATGGAAAGGGGAGAGGAAATTCACAGTGAGGATTGAACATTTTACGTCAACAACAAGAAAATCTCAATGATAATTGGGGCTCTCAAACAATAATGTGAGGGACTCATACCCCTGGGTTGTGATTGCAGATATATTGGAAGCTACCAGGCGGAATTAGTTATTTATTGACAATAAATATTACGTTTATTTATACAGTTAAAAGTATCTATTTCCTTTTTAATTATTACACTCATGAAATCAAATATGGGGTAAAGATCCTAAATCCACTTATAATAGTCCATTATGATTTTTTAACTATTCATTTACCTAAAAGAACCCTAGATGAAGACTTATAATAAGATCAAGCAAAATGGACGTTGCATGATAAGATTCTTTTATTTTTTATATTGTTTACAGTTGTCGAGCGTTATACTTAATAATAAGTTGAGTACACTGAATATATATTTACATAGTTGATGTTCGTCAGTCTGGTTCATGCAATTGTCAAAGGAATTAAAGTTAATCCCTGCAAAATATTGCCTAACGTGCGAGAAAAAAGGAAATTTTAAGATGACATATGTCTCATCCTACACAGGTTCACAAGTGCAAATGCTCTCTTTAGGGGAATTTTTCATCACCGTGCAGTTTTAACTTTAAGGTAGTG
>NC_090734.1:83573125-83590625 GCF_036898095.1 Palaemon carinicauda
AGAACATTCTCCTTATATACAAAACCTCAAGGCAACAGGACATAACAAGTTCACAAGACAGACAATATTACAGAGGAAAAACCAGACATGAATTTTCATGTTCGAATTATGTACAATTGTGTGAAACACGGTTGGTAAATGGCTCCCCCCCTAAAAATGACATACTGTACATGTTAAATAGGGCGCCCTGATCTAGAGAGGTGAACTGTAGGCGGGTCATCTGGCAGAAAATAAGCAGGTTTTAAATGATCAATGGAGACCCAGTCTTCTTTGCCCCAAATGTTTAGGAGGAATGCTTTCGGACTGCGTCAGATCACAAGGAAAGGGCCCGTGTAAGGGGGCGTTAGTGGTGGCTTGGTGGATTCGTTGTGCAGGAAGACGTGCGTTGCAGAGTGCAAGTCCGTTGGTATGTGATGCTTCGCTGGGGGCTTGTAAGTCTGGCGGCACAGAGTAAATTTTCCCACGACGTGACGTATGCGCTGGAGATCGTCGGAGGAGGTTGTAGAAGGAAAAAATTCGGCAGGGACGACCAACGGATCGCCATACACCATTTCAGCTGCCAAGACGTCGAGGGCGTCTTTAGGAGTGGTCCTTAGTCCAAGGAGGACCCTAGCTAAGCTGAGTAAACCAGTTGCAATCCTTGCAGCGGGACATCAAAGCTGCTTTGAGGGTGCGATGAAAACGTTCAACCATTCCATTGGCAGCGGGGTTGTAGGCCGTTGTCTGATGTAGGGTGATGCCCAGGAGATTCGCTAATGACGTCCACAATTGAGAGGTGAAGGTGGTTCCCCTGTCAGAAGTAATATACTCAGGGATACCGAATCTTGATATCCATCCAGAGAGTAAGGCAGACGTACATGCGGCGGACGTTGCAGTTTCCATGGGAATGGCTTCAGGCCAACGAGTGGAGCGGTTGATGACGGTAAACAGGTAACGATGTCCTTGTGATGTATCATCCTTAAAAATGCTGTGCCAAATGAACTTTGCCTTCAGCAGCTGTGCAGTAGAACGGCACGAGGGATGTGAAAGGCCGTGGATGAAGTCAAACAGCTGTCGGCACATGGGAGCAGGAATCCAAGGTCGTGGTCTACCAGTACTGACGTCACAGAGGAGGGTGGTGTTGGAGTCTTCGAAGGGAAAATCTTCCCAACGGAGGGACGTGCAGGATGTCCTACAAGCTTGATACTCTGGATCCTGTCGTTGGGCTTCAGCCAGGGCGTTGTAATATAATCCCAGTTGAACGGCAGCCAACGTGTTTCTTGACAGGGCATCGGCAACGGGATTCATTTTTCCAGGGACGTATTGGAGGGTGCAATTGTATTCAGCCAGGGCGGAGAGATGTCGGCGTTGACGGGCGGACCAGGCATCAGACTGTCGAGTGAAGTCATGCACCAGAGGCATGTGGTCTGTGCGAATGACGAAGGGCGTACCTTCTAAGAAATGGCGAAAGTGACGGACAGCCAAGTGCACCGCCAGCAATTCTCGATCGAAGGTAAAATAACCCGATTCCGCCTTGGACAGTTTTCTGCTGAAGAAGGCCTATGGGCGGGGCGAGCCTTTGACCACCTGCTTGAGTACTGCACCAATAGCGATGTCGCTGGCATCGGTGGAGAGAAGGAGAGGGGCGTATGGGATGGGAAAAGTGAGAGCTGCAGCAGTTGATAGGGCCTTCTTTGCATTGCAGAAGGCTGCTTCTTGAAGGGGACCCCACTCCAGGTGCTTTGGCTTGCCTTTGAGGGAGGCGTAGAGGGGAGCAAGAGTGGTGGCAATGGCTGGCAGAAAACGGTGATAATAGTTGATCATGCTCAAGAATTCCTGCAGAGCTTTGACGGTCGAGGGCGCGGGGAAATTCTGAACGGCTGCTACCTTCTCAGGGAGGGGATGGACTCCTTCAGGAGTGATACGGTGCCCTAAGAACGACACTTCGTTGGCGCCAAAGGTACACTTGTCGTACCGGACTACAAGGCCGTTTTGTTGCAGGCGGTCGAACACGATGCGCAGGTGACGGAGGTGTTCCTCTTTTGAGGAGGAGAACACAAGTATGTCGTCCACATAACATACACAGAAAGGGAGGTCCCCTAAGATGCCATCCATGAGACGTTGAAACGTTGCCCCAGCATTACGAAGGCCAAAACAGGAGTAATTGAAGGTGTATGTGCCAACCGCAGTGGTGATGGCGGTCTGGGGGATGTCTTCTGGGTTCATAGGCACCTGATAATACCCCTTCAGGAGGTCGAGCGTAGAGAAAACCTTTGCTTTGTGCAGGTAGGAGGTTACATCGGCAATGTTTGGGATGGGGTAGTGATCCAGTTCTGTTTGCATGTTCAGGCGCCTGTAATCTCCTCACGGATGTAGGGATCCATCTTTCTTCAGAACGATGTGTAAGGGTGACGACCATGGGCTGGAGGCCTTTTGGCAAAGGCCCATTTTCTCCATTTCGGCGAACGTCTGTTTGGCGGCTGCCAATCGTTCCTGAGCGAAGCATTAGATGCAATGTTCAAAGCTAGCTCAGCTATAGGAAGCATGGCGTGCCTATGAAAGGGGCCACCGGCCACTAAGTAACGTAAAATTCGCACTACTTACCTTTTATGAGATTCTACTAATCCATTTGCTGAAGGCCTATATGCGGTCACCGAAAAGTATTAAATTTTCATCAACTACGTGGCCGATTTCACCACCCTATTTATAAGCTCGAGACCATTATCGAGTAAATGCACCACAAATACACATATATACTTATGCTGTGTTAACCCAGTAGGGAATGGTCCTACTACATCCATATGCACTCTATAGAATTTAATAGGAATCACAAGACACTCTCTAGCTTCCGGTACAGTGTTTTCATGTTCTTTCAAACAGTTACAAGCATGACAACCTTTTATATAATTCTCTATAGATTTTTTCATTCTTAACTAAAAGAAGGATTCACGTGCTCTCCTTGATGTTCTATCAATCCCTAAATGCCCTACATAAGGACTTGCATGTACAATGTGGATAGCTCGTTTAATTAAAGAGGTAGGAAGAACTACCCATGCACAAAATTCCCCCTCCCCTCTTCTCGTAAGCTCAATAAAAGATATAATTTTCAACAAAAAAAAAAATTCTCAGGAGACGCATTCAGAAATGACGGATATGTGACGGCGCCGAGTAAGGCTGTGAACTCAAAGGCAGGTTGGAAACGACTGAGTTATATTATTGTAGAACATTCTCCTTATATACAAAACCTCAAGGCAACAGGACATAACAAGTTCACAAGACAGACAATATTACAGAGGAAAAACCAGACATGAATTTTCATGTTCGAATTATGTACAATTGTGTGAAACACGGTTGGTAAATGGCTCCCCCCCCTAAAAATGACATACTGTACATGTTAAATAGGGCGCCCTGATCTAGAGAGGTGAACTGTAGGCGGGTCATCTGGCAGAAAATAAGCAGGTTTTAAATGATCAATGGAGACCCAGTCTTCTTTGCCCCAAATGTTTAGGAGGAATGCTTTCGGACTGCGTCAGATCACAAGGAAAGGGCCCGTGTAAGGGGGCGTTAGTGGTGGCTTGGTGGATTCGTTGTGCAGGAAGACGTGCGTTGCAGAGTGCAAGTCCGTTGGTATGTGATGCTTCGCTGGGGGCTTGTAAGTCTGGCGGCACAGAGTAAATTTTCCCACGACGTGACGTATGCGCTGGAGATCGTCGGAGGAGGTTGTAGAAGGAAAAAATTCGGCAGGGACGACCAACGGATCGCCATACACCATTTCAGCTGCCAAGACGTCGAGGGCGTCTTTAGGAGTGGTCCTTAGTCCAAGGAGGACCCTAGCTAAGCTGAGTAAACCAGTTGCAATCCTTGCAGCGGGACATCAAAGCTGCTTTGAGGGTGCGATGAAAACGTTCAACCATTCCATTGGCAGCGGGGTTGTAGGCCGTTGTCTGATGTAGGGTGATGCCCAGGAGATTCGCTAATGACGTCCACAATTGAGAGGTGAAGGTGGTTCCCCTGTCAGAAGTAATATACTCAGGGATACCGAATCTTGATATCCATCCAGAGAGTAAGGCAGACGTACATGCGGCGGACGTTGCAGTTTCCATGGGAATGGCTTCAGGCCAACGAGTGGAGCGGTCGATGACGGTAAACAGGTAACGATGTCCTTGTGATGTATCATCCTTAAAAATGCTGTGCCAAATGAACTTTGCCTTCAGCAGCTGTGCAGTAGAACGGCACGAGGGATGTGAAAGGCCGTGGATGAAGTCAAACAGCTGTCGGCACATGGGAGCAGGAATCCAAGGTCGTGGTCTACCAGTACTGACGTCACAGAGGAGGGTGGTGTTGGAGTCTTCGAAGGGAAAATCTTCCCAACGGAGGGACGTGCAGGATGTCCTACAAGCTTGATACTCTGGATCCTGTCGTTGGGCTTCAGCCAGGGCGTTGTAATATAATCCCAGTTGAACGGCAGCCAACGTGTTTCTTGACAGGGCATCGGCAACGGGATTCATTTTTCCAGGGACGTATTGGAGGGTGCAATTGTATTCAGCCAGGGCGGAGAGATGTCGGCGTTGACGGGCGGACCAGGCATCAGACTGTCGAGTGAAGTCATGCACCAGAGGCATGTGGTCTGTGCGAATGACGAAGGGCGTACCTTCTAAGAAATGGCGAAAGTGACGGACAGCCAAGTGCACCGCCAGCAATTCTCGATCGAAGGTAAAATAACCCGATTCCGCCTTGGACAGTTTTCTGCTGAAGAAGGCCTATGGGCGGGGCGAGCCTTTGACCACCTGCTTGAGTACTGCACCAATAGCGATGTCGCTGGCATCGGTGGAGAGAAGGAGAGGGGCGTATGGGATGGGAAAAGTGAGAGCTGCAGCAGTTGATAGGGCCTTCTTTGCATTGCAGAAGGCTGCTTCTTGAAGGGGACCCCACTCCAGGTGCTTTGGCTTGCCTTTGAGGGAGGCGTAGAGGGGAGCAAGAGTGGTGGCAATGGCTGGCAGAAAACGGTGATAATAGTTGATCATGCTCAAGAATTCCTGCAGAGCTTTGACGGTCGAGGGCGCGGGGAAATTCTGAACGGCTGCTACCTTCTCAGGGAGGGGATGGACTCCTTCAGGAGTGATACGGTGCCCTAAGAACGACACTTCGTTGGCGCCAAAGGTACACTTGTCGTACCGGACTACAAGGCCGTTTTGTTGCAGGCGGTCGAACACGATGCGCAGGTGACGGAGGTGTTCCTCTTTTGAGGAGGAGAACACAAGTATGTCGTCCACATAACATACACAGAAAGGGAGGTCCCCTAAGATGCCATCCATGAGACGTTGAAACGTTGCCCCAGCATTACGAAGGCCAAAACAGGAGTAATTGAAGGTGTATGTGCCAACCGCAGTGGTGATGGCGGTCTGGGGGATGTCTTCTGGGTTCATAGGCACCTGATAATACCCCTTCAGGAGGTCGAGCGTAGAGAAAACCTTTGCTTTGTGCAGGTAGGAGGTTACATCGGCAATGTTTGGGATGGGGTAGTGATCCAGTTCTGTTTGCATGTTCAGGCGCCTGTAATCTCCTCACGGATGTAGGGATCCATCTTTCTTCAGAACGATGTGTAAGGGTGACGACCATGGGCTGGAGGCCTTTTGGCAAAGGCCCATTTTCTCCATTTCGGCGAACGTCTGTTTGGCGGCTGCCAATCGTTCCTGAGCGAAGCATTAGATGCAATGTTCAAAGCTAGCTCAGCTATAGGAAGCATGGCGTGCCTATGAAAGGGGCCACCGGCCACTAAGTAACGTAAAATTCGCACTACTTACCTTTTATGAGATTCTACTAATCCATTTGCTGAAGGCCTATATGCGGTCACCGAAAAGTATTAAATTTTCATCAACTACGTGGCCGATTTCACCACCCTATTTATAAGCTCGAGACCATTATCGAGTAAATGCACCACAAATACACATATATACTTATGCTGTGTTAACCCAGTAGGGAATGGTCCTACTACATCCATATGCACTCTATAGAATTTAATAGGAATCACAAGACACTCTCTAGCTTCCGGTACAGTGTTTTCATGTTCTTTCAAACAGTTACAAGCATGACAACCTTTTATATAATTCTCTATAGATTTTTTCATTCTTAACTAAAAGAAGGATTCACGTGCTCTCCTTGATGTTCTATCAATCCCTAAATGCCCTACATAAGGACTTGCATGTACAATGTGGATAGCTCGTTTAATTAAAGAGGTAGGAAGAACTACCCATGCACAAAATTCCCCCTCCCCTCTTCTCGTAAGCTCAATAAAAGATATAATTTTCAACAAAAAAAAAAATTCTCAGGAGACGCATTCAGAAATGACGGATATGTGACGGCGCCGAGTAAGGCTGTGAACTCAAAGGCAGGTTGGAAACGACTGAGTTATATTATTGTAGAACATTCTCCTTATATACAAAACCTCAAGGCAACAGGACATAACAAGTTCACAAGACAGACAATATTACAGAGGAAAAACCAGACATGAATTTTCATGTTCGAATTATGTACAATTGTGTGAAACACGGTTGGTAAATGGCTCCCCCCCCTAAAAATGACATACTGTACATGTTAAATAGGGCGCCCTGATCTAGAGAGGTGAACTGTAGGCGGGTCATCTGGCAGAAAATAAGCAGGTTTTAAACGATCAATGGAGACCCAGTCTTCTTTGCCCCAAATGTTTAGGAGGAATGCTTTCGGACTGCGTCAGATCACAAGGAAAGGGCCCGTGTAAGGGGGCGTTAGTGGTGGCTTGGTGGATTCGTTGCGCAGGAAGACGTGCGTTGCAGAGTGCAAGTCCGTTAGTATGTGATGCTTCGCTGGGGGCTTGTAAGTCTGGCGGCACAGAGTAAATTTTCCCACGACGTGACATATGCTCTGGAGATCGTCGGAGGAGGTTGTAGAAGGAAAAAATTCAGCAGGGACGACCAACGGATCGCCATACACCATTTCAGCTGCCGAGATGTCGAGGGCGTCTTTAGGAGTGGTCCTTAGTCCAAGGAGGACCCTAGCTAAGCTGAGCAAACCAGTTGCAATCCTTGCAGCGGGACATCAAAGCTGCTTTGAGGGTGCGATGAAAACGTTCAACCATTCCATTGGCAGCGGGGTTGTAGGCCGTTGTCTGATGTACGGTGATGCCCAGGAGATTTGCTAATGACGTCCACAATTGAGAGGTGAAGGTGGTTCCCCTGTCAGGTGTAATATGCTCAGGGATACCGAATCTTGAAATCCATCCAGAGAGTAAGGCAGACGTACATGCGGCGGACGTTGCAGTTTCCATGGGAATGGCTTCAGGCCAACGAGTGGAGCTGTCGATGACGGTAAACAGGTAACGATGTCCTTGTGATGTAGCATCCTTAAAAATGCCGTGCCAAATGAACTTTGCCTTCAGCAGCTGTGCAGTAGAACGGCACGAGGGATGTGAAAGGCCGTGGATGAAGTCAAACACCTGTAGGCGCATGGGAGCAGGAATCCAAGGTCGTGGTCTACCAGTACTGACGTCACAGAGGAGGGTGGTGTTGGAGTCTTCGAGGGGAAAATCTTCCCAACGGAGGGACGTGCAGGATGTCTTACAAGCTTGATACTCTGGATCCTGTCGTTGGGCTTCAGCCAGGGCGCTGTAATATAATCCCAGTTGAACGGCAGCCAACGTGTTTCTTGACAGGGCATCGGCAACGGGATTCATTTTTCCAGGGACGTATTGGAGGGTGCAATTGTATTCAGCCACGGCGGAGAGATGTCGGCGTTGACGGGCGGACCAGGCATCAGACTGTCGAGTGAAGGCATGCACCAGAGGCATGTGGTCTGTGCGAATGACGAAGGGCATACCTTCTAAGAAATGGCGAAAGTGACGGACAGCCAAGTGCACCGCCAGCAATTCTCGATCGAAGGTAGAATAACCCGATTCTGCCTTGGACAGTTTTCTGCTGAAGAAGGCCAATGGGCGGGGCGAGCCTTTGACCACCTGCTTGAGTACTGCACCAATAGCGATGTCGCTGGCATCGGTGGAGAGAAGGAGAGGGTCGTGTGGGATAGGAAAAGTGAGAGCCGCAGCAGTTGATAGGGCCTTCTTCGCCTTGCAGAAGGCTGCTTCTCGAAGGGGAACCCCACTTCAGGTCCTTTGGCTTGCCCTTGATGGAGGCATAGAGGGGAGCAAGAGTGGCGGCAATGGCTGCCAGAAAACGTTGATAATAGTTGATCATGCCCAAGAATTCCTGCAGAGCTTTGACGGTCGAGGGCGTGGGGAAATTCTGAACGGCTGCTACCTTCTCAGGGAGGGGATGGACTCCTTCAGGAGTGATACAGTGCCCTAAGAACGACACTTCGTTGGCGCCAAATGTACACTTGTCGTACCGGACTACAAGGCCGTTTTGTTGCAGGCGGTCGAACACGATGCGCAGGTGATGGAGGTGTTCCTCTTTTGAAGAGGAGAACACAAGTATGTCATCCACATAACATACACAGAAAGGGAGGTCCCCTAAGATGCCATCCATGAGACATTGAAAGGTTGCCCCAGCATTACGAAAGCCAAAACAGGAGTAATTGAAGGTGTATGTGCCAAACGGAGTGGTGATGGCGGTCTGGGGGATGTCTTCTGGGTTCATAGGCACCTGATAATACCCCTTCAGGAGGTCGAGCGTAGAGAAAACCTTCGCTTTGTGCAGGTAGGAGGTTACATCGGCAATGTTTGGGAGGGGGTAGTGATCCAGTTCTGTTTGCATGTTCAGGCGCCTGTAATATCCTCACGGATGTAGGGATCCATCTTTCTTCAGAACGATGTGTAAGGGTGACGACCATGGGCTGGAGGCCTTTTGGCAAAGGCCCATTTTCTCCATTTCGGCGAACGTCTGTTTGGCGGCTGCCAATCGTTCCGGTGCCAGACGTCTGAATTTTGCGAAGACTGGGGGTCCTGTCGTCTTGATATGGTGATGAATACCGTGCTTGGCAGGAACCGTGGGCATTTGGCGAAGTTCTGGACGGAAAACTTCTGGGTACGACGTGAGGAGGTGGGCGTAGGCATCCGTGGGTGCGCTGATGTGGAGAGGGAGGTTAGAGGGGGCGGGTTGAAGAGGTGTCGACAAGTACGAGTCTGCGTTGACCAATCGTCGGTGGGCGACATCGACCAGAAGGTGGAAATGAGAGAGGAAATCCGCACCGAGGATTGACATTGTGACATCAGCAACGAGAAACTTCCAATTGAATTTACCGTTTCCAAACGATAATGTGAGGTTCTTGTAACCGTAGGTGGGTATCGCAGATCCGTTGGCAGCTACCAAGCGGACGTCGGCAGATGTAGACAGACTACGTTGTGCCTTGAAGAGTTTCCTTGGCAAAAGGGAACGACAAGCACCCGTGTCTACCAAAAATCGCTCGCCCGTTCCTGCATCCTGTAAAAAGAAAAGATTAGAAACATGGGAGGCCACCGCCACAAGCGATGGCCTTCTTACACGTTTTTTGGCCACTGATAATCTTTGGCACATTTCTTCGCGGTTGCCCTGAATCTGAAGTGGTAGTAGTAAAACTGCGGCGGATGTGAGGTAGTAAGTGGCTGTAGAAGTCGTTCGTTGGGGCGCGAGCGATTGGTGGGTGCTGGGCGGCTTTGTCGCCGCTTCGGCACGTCACGGGGTAGGCGTGTATGTCCTACGGCATTCATGTCAGCTTCGGTTGACGTTGAATAGGCATCCTCGTCGTCAGGGGTGGAGGCGTTGATGGAGGTCTTGAAGTGGCTGTCCATAAGGGCGTCGGCTTTGGTCATCAAGTCCTTTATGGGTAAACTATCGACATCGGGTATGGCTGCGCGTACATGTTCAGGTAAACGGCGTATCCAAAGGGCACGGAGTAGGTTCACCTCACGAGGAGAGCCGTCTGCGGCAGATTGAAGGCGAGCGATACTGGTCATTTCCCTGAGGGCAAGCAAAGCACTTTGGTCCCCCAACGGTTGTTGCGAGAGCTGAAAAAGCTTTGCTATTCGGGCGGCTGGCGACTGCGAGTACTGCTGCAGAAGGTATGTTTTGAGGGCCTCATACGCTATTGGGGTGTCTCCTTCTTCACAAAGCCAGTTGGATATTTCTGGGAAGGTGTCCTCGGGTATTGCCGCGAGAACATAATCCGCTTTGGTGGTTGAGCGAGTCACGCCCCTGATACGAAACTGGACTTCAGCGCATTGAAACCAAGCAAATGCTTCTCTGCTGGCGAACAGTGAAAGTTTCAATGGGGCGGCCGCGGCGCCAACTGCTCTAGAGTCCGTCTCCGTCATAGTACCAACGATGGAGGGGCGAGGGAGGTGGGGGTGGAAGGCAGTGGGAGCGAGTCGACTTCCGGGGTCACCAATGTGACAGCGCCGAGTGAGGCTGTGAACTCAAAGGAAGGTTGGAAAGGACTGAGTTATATTATTGTAGAACATTCTCCTTATATACAAAAGCTCAAGGCAACAGGACATAACAAGTTCACAAGACAGACAATATTACAGAGGAAAAACCAGACATGAATTCTCAAGTCCGTTTTAGTACGAGGGAAGAGCGAAGATATAAGCATAATATATACAAAAGGAATTATGTACAATTGTGTGAAACACGGTTGGTACAGATAACTCTCCGATTCCCCTTTGATCACTGCTCGTACTCTTTCCATCCATTCCTCTTTTTTTTCTGTCACTTGGACTTCTATTATGTCTCAACTTCCCAAGTCAATCAAACATGCATTATCAGGGCATTCATTTTGGACACCCATGGTCATGTCCTCTGTCACCAACATTTATTCATCTTCTTCGCTCCTCTCTCTCTCTCTCTCTCTCTCTCTCTCTCTCTCTCTCTCTCTCTCTCTCTCTCTCTCTCTCTCTCTCTTCGCTACCGTATTCTGAATGCTCATCGGGAGAATTCCCATCCTGCCCTCTATTTTCTCTATTATGATGGGATCTTCAACATTTTGGTTACGTTTTTCGTTCCTCTTTTGTATCCTAGTTGTTAATCCTATTACTGTACCTCTAGAGAGAACATCAGCTACCTTGTTAGCTTTACCTTCTATGTGGTAAAAACCCTTTATATTAAACTCTAACAATATCTCAATGAATCTCGCTTGTCGAGAGGTCAAATCATTTTTATAATACAAATCACTTTGCAACTCAATCGACTGACCTAATAAAAAGAACTGATGCCTCTCTAGAACCCATAGAATAGCCAAAGCCTCTCGATGGAATGTATTATAATTCTTTTCTGCCCCTTTTAATGCACGGGAAGCAAAACAAATGGGTCGCTCTCTACCTTTATCATCTCATTGAGAAACTACGCCACCAATATCTACGCTACTCGCATCTGTTGTCACTAAAAACGGGCTATCAAATCTGGGATATACGAGTAATTCATTGTTAGTTAGGACAGCTTTCAAATGGTTAAAGGCCCTTTCTTCTTCCCTCCCCAATTTATTACTTTTTGTTTCTTTAAAACATCTAAGGGTCTCGCTATATCAAAACCTCTTATGAATTTATGGTAGTATCCAGCAAGCACTAGGAACCCAGCTACTGCCTTAGAGTTACGCGGCCTGGGGAAATCTACAATAGCCGCTACTTTACTGGGGCAGGGTTTGATACCTTCTGGAGTTATTATGTGACCTAAAAATTCGACATGTTTACAGAAAAATTTGCAGTTTGACAGATTTATTTTCATACCATTACGTCGCAATGCTTCCAAAACTTTACGAATATTATTATTATGTTCTTCAGCCGTTTTCCCTGTAATTATGATATCTAAATTAACAAGAACATTATGGCCAATTAAGGGTGACAAAACCGCCATCATTACTGTAGAAAAATGACTTGGCGCATTTTTAACACCAAAAGGAAGAAAATTAAACTGAAATAATTGATCGTTACCTATATATGCTTTTTTACATTTACTGTCTTCCTGAATGGGTATTTGATAGTATCCAGATTTTAAATCAACAGTTGTAAATATTTACTATTCTTCGATCGAGGGCAATGGAAATACAGTATCCTTAGTGACTGCATTCAACTTCCTATAGTCAACACATAATCTTACCGAGCCATCCTTTTTCCTAACAGCTACAATGGGAGAAGCCCCTTCTATCTCTCCCTGGAAATGAATGGGTACCTTATAAGGCCTTGACCTAAAGGGGAATCGATCAATCCTCTCGGGTGGCTCATCTCCAATTGCAATTACATCGGGATAATTACTGAAAATGTCACTAACTACTGGCTGATATTCTGACGGACATAATTTTTCGTGCTTGCATAATCAAATTTTGAGTGCGTTCATCTGTGCTGGCTGGAGTTGTGGCTCCCAACATCCAATTATAAGCATTTACACATAACTCTAATTCACACACAGAATCACTTCAGAACACAGCTCTTTTATTTGACAAATTAACTATTGTTATATCAGCTCTGTTCTCTTTTATTTCTGTCAAGCCCTCTAATATCATAAAGGCCCAATTGTCATGGGGTTTAAAAACTACCTTAGTTCCCTCTGAAAAGAGGGTGACACGGGGTCACTGATACGCTCGTAAGGGTCTGGGGAGACAACACTTCTCCTCTCTCTCAGGTACAGCTGTTACCCTACTTAAATGGCTCTCTGAGCTAACACACTCACTTATTCTCTCATGACTTTCTATCGGCAAACTGTACCCTCGTGCTTTTACTGTTATTCTATTTTTCCCCCAAAATGCAAATTTGATTATTAGAGATAAAATCACTTCCTAAAATAGCCTCGATTCCTGGAATTCCTAAGGTGGGCAAGACAAAAAAGTTGTGTAAACTTCACAGACCCCACCTTGAATTTGACGATTATTGTATGGTTCATGTTTAGTTTATTTCCTACTGGTATGTCACGAACGATGGATGTCGCCGACTGTAGTTGGTTTGATGAGAATCTTTTTTCAATCAATGAAACACTGGCTCCTATGTCGATCAGCGCTCGAATGGATTTATTTTGCAGGTCGATCTTAACTGCTAACATTCCCAGACCGCCATTACAAGATATGGGGCACTGGCCAATGACCTCAGCTGCAATGCCGCTGCTCCCTAGTCCTGCGGGGGTGAGGTCGGGGTTACCGGTGGAGGCCCCAGTGCCTGCTCTGTCACGTCTGCCGTCACTGCATCCTCGGCTACTGCTTGTGATGTCATGCAGAGGGTCCATCGAACTCCCAGGTCTCTTTCTTCCTCTGTTTCCATTTCCTCGGATATTGGGCGGGGGGAGGTGTGCGTGTGAAATAGCCTGCCCACCCTGGGCCTTTTTTGCTGAGCACTCTCGAGATAGATGACCATAGGCCTGACAAATGTAACAGTGGGGGGATCCTTGGGTGAGGCCCTCCACTCGTCGGTGCCCCTCTCCCCCACAATGACAGTATCTGAAGACTTTGCTAAATCTGCACTCTCCTCTACCATAATTCGTGGTTGACTGACTCTCATGACTGCCAACTTTTCAGAATCGGGCCTGTTATTCTCAGTCTTTTTTTTTTTTTAGCAAACTGTCAAAAATGTTTTTTATCACGCTCACTAAGTCAGCTAACAAGCGATTGTCATCGAACAAATAACCACATAAATACGGGTTTACTAATCTGCGAAAATGTTTACGGTTAATTGCTTTTTTATCACCTTCTGGGAGATTAGCACTCCGGGTAGCAATCGAATTGCAATCCCGAGAAATGCGAGTTGCAAAATTGAGAACTGATTCACCTTCCCGTATTTTGGGTTTGTAATTTTCTTTTAAGTCTCCTTTTCTCGAAAAGGAGAATCAGGCAAGGCATACTTCTTAATTAAACGGCATTTTATTTCAGTATAACTTCTTAAACTGTTTTTCGGCCAACACATATATGTATATATATACATATATATATAGGGTGATGTGTTCACGACCCGGACAGTAAAATGAATAATATTCATAAAAAAAAAAGTTATTGAGCTACAGGAGAGTTTGTGCTTAAAAGAAAGTTTAACTAATGCCCCATCTTATGCTATGAGTTTCATATCTGTAGATATTATATTTTGGGTTTTACAGCCGTTTTTAAAATCCAAAATTCTCTGTCCGGGTCGAGACCGCGTGGTCACGACCCGGACGGGGTTGTGGTCTCAACCCGGACGGATGTTTTGGTCCACCAAAAACACACTTAAACCAATGTTTTATATTTTTTCTTAGTAAAAACATCCAGAACATGACACTGAAAGGTGGAATAAAACAATTGGTAGCAAAATCTCAATGTAATACAAAAATATATATATTAAACAAAAATGGGAAACTGAATGACTTAAAACTAATGCATGTTAAAGTGAATGACTTAAAACTAATGCATGTTAAAGTGAATGACTTAAAACTAATGAATCTTAAAGTGAATGACTTAAAACTAATGCATTTTAAAGTGAATGACTTAAAACTAATGCATGTTAAAGTCCCTCAAGGGAGGGAGGACCTTGATGAGGTTTGCTTGTCGTTGGGTGGCCCCCGTGCTGACTGTGAGGACCCCCAACACCCTGCTGCGGTCGACACTGTCGACATCCCCGATGGCTGGGAAGTGGAAGGTGTCCTTCAGCAATGGCGACCTTATCCTGAGGAAGTCCAACTGCAGCTGCTGCCCGTCTTCCTCCAGGGAAATGACCTTGCCCACAAAGTGGACAAGCTCCTCAGACCTCTTCCCCTGGAAGAGAAGCTGGACCAGGACAAAGTCACCCACCTGGGGGAAAAATGAAAAAAAAGAATGAATAGCCTAGCCTATGGAATGAATGAATAAGGAATTTGGCTTTAAAACCAAGCCATTCAGCTCGGCTACTAAATTTGACAATTAAATAGAAATTTTCTTCTAGACTTAGGCTAGGCTACTTATGCAATAGATGAACATAATCTAGGCTAGGATAGCCTAGGCTACAGATTTTGAAATATGAAAAAAAAGAATGAATAGCCTAGCCTATGGAATGAATGAATAAGGAATATGGCTTTAAAACCAAGCCATTCAGCTCGGATACTAAATTTGACAATTAAATAGAAATTTTCTTCTAGACTTAGCCTAGCCTACTTATGCAATAGATGAACATAATCTAGCCTAGGCTAGGCTACAGATTTTGAAATATTAAAAAAAAGTCCCTCACCTCTGGCTCCTTCTGGACGAATGGATAGGAGGCAGCATCAAACTCGAGCTCTTCTGCAATCTCATCTGAATATTCAGATGAGTCGTCACAGAGTGCAGGATTGTCGATAGCCTCCTCATCACTGCTGCTCGCCTCAACTGGCTCAGACCTCCTCCTCTTAGCCGCCTGTCGTGCCTCCTGCCCTCTCTTCTTCTCCTGCAACCTCCGCTTCTTCTCCTCTCTGGCTGCTTTCTTCTCCTCCTTGTCCCGCAGCTGGCTAAGAGCCTCCTCATCCTCAGTCAGGATGCAGGCGCGGATCTTCTTGCGCCCTCTAGCAGCAGGGCGGGGACGAGCCTTCGGGTAGGGCTGCACAGCTTCGGGAGTGACGTCGGGAATTGGAGGAGATGAAGGTGTTGGAGTTGGAGTCTGCCGAGGTTGGAGTGCTGCTTCAGGAGTGTTAGCCCTAGACGCTGAAGCAGAGAAGGCTGGTGACATCCTACCTATTCCAGATGGTCCAGGCTGAGGTTGGTCAGGCTCCGATGGAACTGGTGTCAAGGGTGCGGCAACAGTTTGTGGCAAATCTGCCCCAGCAAACGCATCATCTGGAAAGATGTTGCGGTTGACGGGAAAGATGCCAGTAGCGCGAAACCCATTGGTGATGTTGGTGACATTACAAACCTTGTCCCAGGCCTTGCACGCCATCTCTGGCAACATATGTTCCGTGATGGGCACGTGAGGGTTTGAAAGTTTAAAATCGTCCTGAATGGATCGCAGGACAGACTTGAAGGGGCCAAAGACACTTACATCTAATGGCTGGAGTTTGGCTGTAGTATGAGGTGGCAGCGTGACAATTACGATGCCATGCTGTATCGCATACTCAACCACATGAATGCTCATGTGACACTCGGCATTGTCCATTATCAGCAGTATCTTATTCTCCACTGAAGAATAAGACACCTTATGGAGATGCTCGAGTGTCTGCACGAAACGCTCATGGTCCATCCAACCGTTAGCCTGCAAGAGCACTGTGGTTCCAGGAGTAGTCCCTCTCTGAAAATCAGCATTCATCTTCTTTCGTGCGATGATAAACACTGGAGGGAAACCATGCCCTGCAGCATTAACAATCCCCACGAAAGTCATATGATTGCCTCTCTCCCGAGCAACCTGCGAAGCAACAGGACGACCTCTCTCGCAAACAACCTTACATGGCTTCATCACAGTGGACAAGCCACTCTCATCCAAGTTGAAGATCCTGGCTGGCATGAAACTGTGTCGCTCGACAGCTTCCACGTAAGCCTTGAAGAAGACTTCAACGTTTACGCGGTTGAAAGCCATCGCGCGCGAAAGTGACATGCCCTCCGGAGCCTTCAATGCAAGCCTTGGATGACGGAACATATACCCGTAATACCAGTCACGGGTGGCCATACCTTCCCTCTTCCAGGCATCAGGAATAGACGGGCTGCCAACAGCCTCTGCATACTTCAGGATCATCCTCCTGAAAGCTCTCGTTGGCAGGCCGTAGAACATCCGCGCGATCTTGAAAGTGTATTCCTCGGTCAAGCGTTCCTGCGCATCGGTGAAAACCTTTTTGACGTTCTGATGCTTAGGCACAAACGTCCTCCCATCACTCTCCTTGCTGGACCGAGTGAAAGCATCCTGAAAAAAATAAAACAAAGGTAAAGTGGGGAGCATAGGCCCGATAGGGTAGGCTAGCCTAAATGAAAAGTAGCCTAAAGTTCTTAGCCTACACATAGAATTTAAGAGGGCTTAGATTTATTCAAGCTTACCCCAAGAGTCGAAACTTTAACTCCAAAAAGGTTGCACGCAGTGCGGATGCTACAACCAGTCTCTAGGCGGTGGTAAAATGCCTTCTCTAAGTTGGTCCTATCCGTGGTTAGGATGTTCCTTGGCTGGTAGTTGCGAGGCATGGCTGGGAGTCACGAAGGATCTGAAAGAGATAAATGGCATTAGAGACATAGGCTAGGCTAATGAATATTGTGTATAAGTTCATAATGAAAAAATATTTTGACCTTTTCAAAAACCCATAATTTGTTAGTTTAGACAATCAATAACTTTATACGAGGTAATAAACAGTATTGATATTTGTTCCATGTTAAAATTCTATTGCCTGACCAATTAATAAATTTTAGAAAAATAAAAATTCTCCGTGTTCTCAACCCTGACAAACCTGTCCGAGTCGAGAACACGGACCTTGCATTTTTTAATAATTTTTAAAAATTAAAAAATTGGCCTAGGTTAAATATTTCAATTTGGAAGACTAAACACTATTGGGGGGCACATATTAATTCTAAAAAAAATTAATTTGCACAAAAAAAAAATAGCTCAAAACTGACTCTGTTTGACTTTGGCAATCACCCATATTTAATTATTTTAAACCATCAATAATTTTATAAGAGTTAATATATA
>NC_090734.1:83595625-83604988 GCF_036898095.1 Palaemon carinicauda
AACGTTTTTTGTTGATATAATTCTGTTTAAATTAACATATCTTGCTTATCTTTAAACCATAGAGAGTAAGGTATTTATAGTAAAAGCGGTGACCTCTTAATTTATAAATGTATTTATCTATTTACCTGCGTGTATGAGGTTGTTCACTATGTCGGGCAAAATGATAAATGGGAAAGTTTACAAAAATATTATCAAAGAGTAGCCTCGTTATTGGTACAAAGTCCTTCGATTTTTAAACAGGTAAGAAAAATTAATCTATAATTGTATGTGGATTGCTCATGTTTTTGGGATATTTGGTGTCTGATAACGAGAATAAAATAAAGATATGATGAACAAAATGGACCAAATCGGGATATAATTATTGATAAGATTATGGCAAACTATAAACAATATATATATATATATATATATATATATATATATATATATATATATATATATATATATATATATATATATATATATATATATATATATATATCCTAGAAGGAAGACGTGAGTGATTAAAAGTTCAAAGAGAAAAAGGTGATGTTATCATATGTAACAATTGGTTAAAGGGGAAGGGTCAATAGAAGAAGATCAACGGCATATGATTCCAAATTAGAGAACTTGAGAATATCAATGAGGAATGTGAAGCAATACACAGACTACATGAAGATAGTGAGAAAATTCTGAATTAAAAAGAAGTTAGACAGAGAGAACCAATCTCTTATAAAATAGACACAGCATGACTAGAAGAAGTTTTAAAGAATTTAGATTGGTAAAATGTAGGATTTACTATTGACTAGACTGAAGGGCTAGTCAAAATTCGTTGTGTGTTTTATTGGATTTCAACATCTGAGGAATTCGGTCTAAATATATATATATATATATATATATATATATATATATATATATATATACATACATACATATATATATATATATATATATATATATATATATATATATATATATATATATATATATATATATATATATATATATATATATATATACATACATATATATATATATATATATATATATATATATATATATATATATATATATATAAATATATATGTGTATATATATATATATATATATATATATATATATATATATATATATATATATATATATATATATATATACATGTGTGTGTGTATTTTTGGGCTCAGGCCATGTCATTTCCAGTGTGTATCTGATGAAGGCGGTAGCAACCTCTTTATTCCTTTTCGTGTAGCTCTACTACTCAGTGTTTTCCCTTGTGTTCTCTCGTTATTTTGGATTTAATTCAACATTTCGATGACTTCTCCGGCCTCTTTTGCCTTTGGAAAGTTGAGTATTATCTTTTCTATGTATAAATGTAATCTCTTGTTGTTTTGAATTAAATCAAAATTGATATTAACATAAACAAGAGCTGTTGCCTACCGGAGGCATCCTGGATGCCATCGGTGACTATTTATGGGTCATTTAGTTAGCTAGAGCGACGTTCCCGGTTTGTTATGCTTTAATAATCTAGCCATTTAGCTCCTCTAGGAATTCTTATATTATACCGTCAGTTTTTAGTTCAGTGATTTAGGTAACCGATCTTGCCCTTCGCGAGGCTTAGTAGCCTAGGCGTCTGGCCCTAGTACTATCATGCATGATATAAGTTTTTACGAGTGTTATATTATTGAAGCTATAGGCAAATATTTTATACATGTAAGATATTGTTGAATGTGCTTTCCAAGATTGTATACGAGAGAATTTCGGTGAATTAGGTAATCGATTCTCATCGCACCTAGGTTAGTAAGCTAAGTACAGTAGTATACTTTCGCACATCCCCGATTGTTCTTTTCTCCTCTAGAGGCTTAGTTCAATCCCTCTCTCCCTCTGTAAGCTTTTGGCTTAATCTTAGTGGTTCTATCTGTATAATAATTCAGGTGTAACTGTTTGTGGTCTGCTTCTTCCTAGCATAGAGAATGAGTCTCCTTTGCTAGGTTAGGGGCAGACGCAGGAAGCCTTGCTTCCCTAGTCCACGTCAGAAGGATTCTGTAAGAGCTGATTCCTTCCTCTAGTGGCTTAGCAGACTGTCCTGTGTTGTTTTTCTCGGGCTGGAGAATGAGTTTTCTCTGTTGCCCGGCGAAATAACTTCACCTAACTTTGTTCTGGTTGGTAGGAGGATAGCAAGTATTGCCAGTCTTCCTCCCTAATAGACAACTCTAGGTTAGGATGAGCTTCCCTTACTGCTGAGTGTGTCTCTTGCTAGAACGAAGTCTATAGGACCCTTATACCTTCCCCACCTCTCTTTCTTTTATTTTCTTTTGGCCGCAGTCCTACTTCTGTACCTATTGTAGGTTAGGATGCAGGACTGGCTCAGCTTTCTGCCGGCTGGTAATTACGTGTCGGCTGGCAGAGACCCTTTGTTCTTTGCAGAGTGAACCCCAGACCTCCCTTGGTCTCCCTTCTATGTCTTCCGGTAGAACCCAGCAGGCTATGGATTCTTTGGAACCCTGAATGCTACATTCTCCCCTTCCATAAGTTCACTCTTTCTGGATGGAAGGTCGTATGGCAATGCTGCCTTATAACCTTACATCCATACTGTTTCTCTGACTATTGTGTTGTACCCCTAACCCGGCTGCCGGCTTAACAGCAGACAGCCGGGAAGGTGGAGGTTCTCTGGTTCTTGGCTACTGCTGGCGGGCATGGGTATTATTACCTTTGCCTGCCAGCAGCAGAAATACAGCCCGATTCTGCTGGCCACTATGATTAGCGGCCGGCAGACGGGTATTAGTGTTTTCAGCTGTCGACTGGCAATGGTTGCCGGCCGGCAAAGAGTTGCGAATCAGTGGGCTGCCGCCTATTAGTTAAAAGTAGTATATCTTTGAACTATATAGGGGTAGATGCCGGCCGGCACGTACCAGCGCGTGCTGGGCGGCACAACGGCATGCGATGTCTAGTAGTTGCTATATTTGTAGTGTAGTACACACTGCATTGGTAAAACTACAGTAGAGAGTTTGTGATAAAACTAAAGTTCTTCAACATACTTAATGGTATCTTGTACAGCCTTTTGCTGAAACCGTACAATATATAGAAAGTAAGTTCTTCCTGTATTCTTTCTTTCCCGTATATTAAAACTTTATCTCAAGGTGTGAACTACACCTTAAATTTCCGTTTAGGAAATTACTTAAGGTATTCGTGAATAGAATTAACTTTAGTTTTAATATCTTGGGAGGTTTCAGCAATTGACTGGACAGGAAATACAAGTCTGTGTCTTTCTTTCTTTCTTTTATAGCTTTTCTATATAAGCTAAATGTTTCGATATAAGTGAAAGCCTTCACTTGATACTCATGGATTTTTCTTCTCTTTACAGGAGGACCATCCGAAGTGCGGGAGTATGTTCTGTAATGTCTGCAGTAAGAGCTTCTCTGGACATCAACTTTGCAGGAGGCACGCAGCATGCGCAACCTCCAGAAGTGATCTCCGGCATTGGGACCCTCAGGTCTGTACTGTATGTTCTAACCTGATTACCGAGGCTTTAGACAATCCTAAGTCGACGGAGTCAAGGGATGCTGCCAGGGAAAAGTTACGAACCTGGGTGAGAGGTTTTCAGAAAAACACCTCAGGCCCCTACCTTCCAAATGAGAAGATGAGGGCATACCTTTTCCCTAAAGCATCAGCTGATTCAGTCATTCCTCAGCCTCAGGTGGAGATACCAACTGTCCAGAATCCGGTAGATTCTGAAGTCTAGGCTACCCTTCAAGACATCCAATTGGACGATAGGATGTCGGAGGTGTCAGATTCTACAGAGATAGACCTTCTAGGAAAAGGTCAGGAGGAGGAGCTGTCTCAGGCTCCTCAAAAAGAAGAAGAACAAATCGACGAGGTGTCGGTTACATCGGTTCCGGACCCAGAACCTGTTCCCTCTACATCGTCTGCTATCCCAGATGAACTGGGAAGGACTCTTTATTCTATTGTTGAGATGATCCAACAAATTCAAAGAAAGAATGATGAGAAGGAAGCTGCAATGAAACTGGAGATACGTAGACTTGCAGCATCACGTGGGCCCCGGAAGCGACTCAACGTGAAGGATCTTTCTTTGTGCTTGGACACCAATCCTTGGAGGTATGCCGAACACATGCCAATGACAACCGGGAAGATCGTAATATCAGAAAAGTTGGGAGCAATTCCCCTGGAAAATGTGGAATTTTGGCCCAACAAAGTTTATCCAGACTGCTATGTGCGTCTTAGGAAGGAGCCAGCCTCAAAGGAGGAGACTGACCCGAAGGAGGTCATAGTTCTTGACCATAGTAAAGCACAGGCATTACTAGCGGGCTCCATAAAAGAGAGGGGCTTCACGAACTCAAAGGTGCCAGCCTTGAGTAAGAAGCTTCCCTCCTTTGTGGCCTCTCCTACCAGAGCCTTTCCCTTCATGGAAAAGGGATATAAGGCAGCCTTAAAGGCGGTGGAGGCAGGGAAACCATGTCCCTCTTTGGAGGAGTGCAAGCCATTATCTCTGACCTTGCCCTTGGACCAAGAAGACTGGAAGGACATTTACCTTACCTTCTCAGTCGGGAAGCTGGAAGCTGATATTGCTGCACGTCAGTTTGGTGAGGAACTTCCAAAACTGTCGGACGTTCTCTTGCGCAGAGAGCAAGAGATGAAGAAAAGATTTGCGGCATTGATGTCGTTGCAAACGACATTAGAAACGATGGCAAGTGACCCCAAGAACCAGGACATGTTCATAGTAGTGGCCAAGACCGATCTGGCTACAGTTACGAAGGATCTCTATAGCTTTATTAAAGCTAGGAGAACCTGTTGAGAGTTCGTGTTTGCCTCGGCTGCAGTGAGGCACGAACCAAGGAGACTGATATCCTCTCGTATCTGGGGTAAAGACCTCTTTCCCAATGAAGTGTTTAAAGAGATAGTAGACAAGGCTGACACAGAGAATAGGAACCTTCTCAAAAAGTGGGGCCTAAATTTTAAGGGAAAGTCTTCTCCAGATGAGGGTCCCCAACCCAAGCAGAAGACAAAAAGGCCTAGGCTATCCTCTCGCCTGGCTAAACCCTACCAACAGCAACAACAACAACTTCCTGTGACCGCGGCGCCTCAGATAGTGGCACAACCTCCAACCACGTACCAGCTGGTACCTCAACAAGTGGCGACACAGTCGACAGTTTTTAACCCAGCCTTCAAAAGGCAGACTTCTTCCTTTCGCGTGAAAGCTAGAGGAACAGCCAGAGGTTCTTCTAGACACCCTTCAAGAGGAAGGGGATCCAGGGGAGGATGCGGTCAAGGAGGCAAGGCCTCAGGTCACAACACCAGAAGTGAGATACTTCCAGTAGGAGGGAGACTACAGCTATTTAGAGATCGCTGGACCTTTGATCCCTGGGCCCACAGCTTAATAAAGAATGGACTAGGTTGGAGCTGGAGCAATCCTCCACCTCAGAGTCATTCTAGACTTGTCGCCACTCAACAAGTTCATAGTAAACTACAAGTTCAGAATGCTCCCACTTCAACACATAAGGTCCCTACTGCACAAAAGGGCATATGCTGTTTCTATAGACTTTTCTGACGCTTATTGGCACGTTCCAATTAATTTTCACCTCTCCTCCTACCTAGGCTTCAAGTTACACTGATAACTTTACGCCTTTAGAACCATGCTTTTCGGGCTAAACATAGCCCCAAGGATTTTCACGAAGCTCGCGAACGCAGCCGTCCATCAATTACGCCTGAAGGGGGTCCAAGTAGTGGCTTACTTGGACGACTGGCTGGTGTGGGCAGCATCCAGGACAGAATGCATGCAAGCTTCTAGGATGGTGATCCAGTTCCTGGAACATCTGGGATTCAAGATCAATATAAAAAAGTCTCGACCTTCTCCAGCTCAAAAAGTTCAGTGGTTGGGAATCCACTGGAATTTGCAGTCACCTCGATTTTCCATTCCTGGGAAGAGGAGGAAAGAAATAGCAGGATCTGTCAAGAGGCTATTGAAATCCAAACGGATATCAAGACGCAAATAGGAGAGAGTGTTGGGCTCTCTACAGTTAGCTTCGATAACAGACCCAGTGCTAAGAGCACAGCTAAAGGATGTAACAGGAGTCTGGAGAAAATGCACATCAAACGCGGGAAGAGATCTAATAAGACCTCTACCGACTCGACTGCGAACGCTTCTCATACCGTGGTCCAATGCCAAGCAGTTGAAGAGATCAATACTTCTTCAACCTCCTCCCCCGTCAGTAACTATCCACACAGATGCCTCAAAGGAAGGCTGGGGAGGTCACTCTCATCAGACGAGAGACCAAGGAGCTTGGTCCAATCTTTTCAAGTCTTTTCACATCAACTTTCTAGAATCCATGGCAGTTCTTCTGACACTAAAGAAGGTATCTCCTCACCACTTGGCCCACATAAGACTGGTTCTTGATAGCGAGGTGGTAGTGAGAGGCCTGAATCGACAAGGGTCGAGATCACCTCAAATCAACCAAGTGATGTTGGCCATCTTCCGCTGAGCGGAAAGGAAGAAATAGCACCTGTCAGCAGTTCACATTCAAGGGTTCCGCGATGTGACAGCGGACGCTCTATCCAGGTTTACACCTATAGAGTCAGAATGGTCCCTTGACGCAGGATCGTTCTCCATCTCGAGCCACATCCCGGAGCTGCAGATAGACCTCTTTGCGGCAATAGACAACAAGAAAATAGGTTGTTACGTGTCCCCATAGAGGATCCGCTAGCGGAGGCAGTGGACGCTATGTCCCTAGACTGGAACAGATGGTCCAATATTTATCTGTTTCTCCGCACAACCTCCTTTTGAAGGTTCTCGATAAGCTGAGATCCTTCAAAGGGAAAGCAGCAGTAGTGGCCTACAAGTGGCCAAATAGCATGTGGTTCCCTCTGGCACTGGAACTACAACTAAAATTTGTTCCGCTACCGGATCCATCCCTGTCTCAGCGAGTACAGAAGTCGACTGTCTTCGCTCCATCACCGAAAACACGGAACCTACATCTCATGATTTTCTCTCCTTAGCGATGAGAAAAAGATTTGGTGTTAAAAAGACAGTTTAGACTTTTGTAGGAAACCAGAAGACATTATGAGGCTTCAGGGAAGAAATAGCTATCCTTTATAAAGGCGAAAAAACCAAAAGAAATCCCGACAGATTCCTATTTATCATTCTTCCTTGTCCTTCATGAGCAAGGTTTAGCAACTTACACAATTCTATTGTTCAAGCTTGCCTTGCCTTGACAAATCAGATACCATATGCCTTACAGGTCGACCTTTCTAATGACGTTCTTAATGAACTAGCCCTTCAGTTCTTCCAAAGACCATTTGCTTGGTCATTAGATATGATTCCTCATTGTGTATAAATAAAGAACAATGAGGAATGGGCTTAGAAGGTTTTGAATTTAAGTCATATTTCTGTTTGTACTCGCCTTTGGGACCAGAGTTAGTGAATAGTGGCTCTCTCTAGAGAGGAAGGCCACGTCCAGTTCTTGGAGGGAGAACTGATTCTATTTCCAGACCCACCGTTTCTTACCAGGAGCAAGCTACCCACCAACAGGTGGGGTCCCTAGAGAATCTGCCCTCTATGTCCAGTGGAGTGTCTAAAGGTCTATCTTCATAGAACTTCAGACTTTATGGGAGGACAGCTGTTCAGAAGAGAAACCCTGGGTTCAGAGTTATCTATAACTAAGGGCGAAATTCACCCGTGTTATTCGCAGAACGGATCCAGACAGTACACCCGTTAGTCATGATCCGAGGAAAGTTGCCGCCTCCATAAAATTTCTTTAATTATATGGACTTTGAACATCCTTGTTTGCACACCGGCTGGTAGTCATCCAAGGCGTTCTTTATGCACTATGCGAAGCAAGTGGAGCAACTTATGAGATCTGTGGTAGCAGCAGGTAGAATTCTTTAACCTTCTGTTTTAAGTCTGCGAGGAACAGTGTAATTAATTTGGGATGATTAATTAAGAGGGTGCGGGTGTAGTCACTGTATGTTACTACACACTGAGCGATAGGCCACGAAAGTGTCCTTACGAACTGTTCCATTGACGACAGTAATCTATAGCATAATACGGATACTTGTGCCAAGCGTTTTTTACGCTAGTGTATGTAAACAGTATACAGACTATATCATTATTATTATTAATTCTATTGAAGTGGCAAGTCCTAGTAGATGAAACAATATTTTCTGTTGACTGTTTTTCTTTATGCTTTTACGCATATCATCCACATTATATAAATTTTATAAATGTGATCTGATATGTTCGTTTGCTAAATTTTAATAAACTAGTTCATAATGAACCCTGCGTCTTTTTGCCTACACTTATTCTATTAGAAATGCACTGAGCATTAAGATTAAATTATGGATATTTTTATCATGGTATGTGTTTCGAGACTGTTCCCTGATTCAAGCAAAAGTCCACTTACTCTAACCCTTCCTTGGAAGGGTTGACGTTGTACCCTAACGGGTTGGTGGCAAAGAGGCAAAATTTGTTTCTATGCGGATACAACCATTATCCAATAGTTACTAAGAGTGGTCACTGAGGAAGGTGTCACAAATTCATTCTGACTTTGGCGACTCTTATACAAACTTTGCTTTATAATGTATAGGGCGAGACCACTATACAAGCTTGTCATTTTGTCATCCATAAGTTTTTATGTACTCCTCGAGACTTTTCCAGAGTCTAGTATGACTCATCCCTGTATGGGGCAGGAAGCACTAACATAGTTCATGCTTAGATGAAATGATGTATGATGGTAACATCATAGGTCTCTAGGTCTAGACGGACCAGGAAAATACTTTCTTGAGAGTACGGCACTGATTGGGAATCCACAGATACAGTAATGCTTTAGTAAACTTCCATCAGGACGACATGGCCTGACACCAAAAAAAGGATTTTGAGCGAAGTGTAAAATCTATTTTTGGGTGAGGTAGCCATGTCGTCCTGATGGACCCGCCCTTCCTTTTATTGTAAAAGGGCTGGTTGACCCCTCCCTATAATACAGAATCTGTACCACCTCGTATATCGCTACAAGGAATAAAGAGGGCTCTACCGCCTTCATCAGATACACACTGGAAACAGAATAGGAGAGATGCCTTATGAGCGGCTCTTTTCATTCTCGTTTCATATTCTTGTCACTATTCCCCTTCTAAGCGTTAATAATGTTCGGGGCGAAGATAGCTATGTGACTTTCAAGAATACGTCCTCTGATCTTATGTGATATCCCTGTGAGATTATTTAGGGATATTCACTCCAGGAGTTAGAATTCTGGATACCTTACTGTAAAATTCTCTGGGAATATAACTGTAGTCAAATATACCCTAGAAAGCTAACTTATAGGACGACATGGCTACCTCACCCAAAAATAGATTTTTTACTTCGCTCAAAATCCGTTATGC
>NC_090734.1:83612988-83620488 GCF_036898095.1 Palaemon carinicauda
CCCTCTTTATACAAATCTAGGCAAAACTTCCCATCCCCACAATACACATAAATCACATTAATAGTTAACCTACATTAACAGAAATAAAAACTCTTGATGTAGGCTTTCACAGAGACGAATAAAGTCTGAGGACCAATCATGGATGAGACTTTGTTTACGCTAACCGCAGAGCGCAACACAAACAGCGGTGAAAAATCACTAAAGGCGCCGTCCTCTACTCCTTCAGAGATGAAATGGAGGCAAATCAAAATCACTACCCTTACCAAAAGGAAGATAGGTCTCAGCTTTAACGGGTACAGTAGTGATGGATTCTGGTCCGTGGAGAGTCCTTCTCCCCGCTGGTAATACACACAATTACAGCAAACCCTCACCATGCACAGGAGAAAGTGATAGCATTTAACTGCTGCTGAGCTGCTCCTCCAAAGGCGGCGATCAAATCCTCCACCGCCTCCTTCACTGAAGACACTGGATCACTCCCACTAGTAATCTCCAGCGGTTGAAGAGCCAAGTCACGGTGAGATCTTCAAGTTTGAAGATGGCACCTATTTCCTCACTCTCATTTACCTCCAATAAAAGGTCCCTCGTCACCTCGCCCCACACTCCCAAACAGTCAACATGGAAAAAAAAAAAAAAACATTCCATGGGTGACGTACCAATCTTAAAGCCCAATACATCAACCACTAGATGGCGATGAAAAGAAAATTAAATTAAAGTGACTTTAGGTGACACTCAAAATATTACTTTATCAATTAAGATAAATTAACCAAAATCTCCGGTAAAGTTTGTTACATTTCCCCCCTTGAATAAAAATTTTTATGGAATAAAAATTGATAGATAAAGTCTTAAGTCAAAGCAACCCCTATTTAGTTTATCAAAACTAGCTAGTTACTTTACCCTTCAAAATATAATCTGAACACTAATAATTTTAATACTTTAACTAGGGTCATCCTAACAATAACAAAAAAAAAAAAAGAAAAAAAAACAATCTCCAGAAATGTGAAAAATTTCATTATCACAAGAAATCAGCGGGATAAGGCATCTGAAACAACATTCTCTTTTCCAGAGATGTGCTTAATATCCAGACTCCAATCCTGCAACAATAAGCTCCACCTACACAATCTCTGATTGTGACTCTTAAACTTTTTCAAAAAAGTTAAAGGATTATGATATGTCCAGACTTCAATCGGTGTCCTGCAGTTGGAAAGATAAACCTCAAAATGTTCAAGAGCGAGAATCAGGCTCAAGGTTTCCTTCTCTATGGTGCAATAATTCTGTTGTGGTTTAGTTAATTTCTTTGAGAAAAAAGCCACTGGATGTTCTACCTGGTCCTCCACCTGCGACAAGACAGCTCCAACACCCACATCACTGGCATCTATTGCCAACTTGAATGATACTTGAAAATTAGGGGCTTTCAAAATTGGATTAGTTAATAAGGTGGATTTTAACTTATCAAACGATTCTTGACATGCGCTCGACCACTGGAATTCCACTCCTTTCTGCAATAAATTAGTTATAGGATTAGCTATTTGGGAAAAATTAATTAAAAATTTTCTATAGTAGCCTATCATTCCCAGAAACCTGCGAAGGGCTTTCTTGTTATCCGGCACCTGAAAATTTACAATTGCCTCTACATTGCAGACTTTGGTAGTACTTTACCCTGACCTACTACATGTCCCAAGTAGACTACCTTCGCCATGTCACACTTTGCCAAATTAATCACCAACCCTGCTTGCTTGAGCTTAACAAACAGTTTCTCCATCCTCTTTAAGAGTGTAGCCCAATCATGGCTATACACGATGATATCAATATAGACCACTACTCCTTCCAGTCTACCCACAATCTTATTCATTAAACGCTGGAACGTAGCAGAGGCGTTCTTCATGCCAAAAGGCATAATATTACAGGCATACAACCCTTCATGAGTTACAAATGGGGATACCTCCCTAGCCCGCTTAGTCAATGGAACTTGCCAGTATCCTTTTAACAAGTCAAATTTACGGATATACTGAGCATTCCCTATTTCATTAATACAGTCCTCTACTCGAGGAAGAGGAAAGCTGTCAACCTCAGTGACTGCATTAATTCTCCTGTAATCAAAGCACATCCGGTACTCACCTCCCTCCTTCTTCACCAAGACTACAGGAGAAGACCATGGACTATTACTGTCTTCAATTAAATTGTGCTCCAACATATACTCTACTACCTTATCAATAATCTTTCTTTTTACTGGATTGGTCCTATAGGGGGCTTGCTTGATGGGCTTAGCATTTCCCACTTCCACATCGTGACTCAATACATTGGTAAGTTCTGGAGAATCCTGAAATAATTCTGGAAAAGATTCACATAAATTTAGCACAGACTCCCTCTGATCCCTTTCCAGGTGTAGCAAATTCCCAGACAAATTACTTAGCATTTCCTGATTATTTCTGGGCCATGGCATATCAATGCTGAGACCTAAAACATTGTTTCTATCAGGTAGTTGAGACTACTAACTACCTTTGCAACCTTCCATGGACCTGAAAACTTTGCCGTTAAGGGATTTCCTGGAATTGACAGCAGAGCAAGTACCTTATCCCCAACCTGAAATTCCCTAACTCTGGTCTTTACGTCGTACTTTTCCTTCATCTTCCCCTGACCAATTACTAGATTATTCTTAGCAAATTCCCATGCCTTAGTTAACTTACTCCTGGACTCTCTCAAGAACTCTATCAAGCTTACGTTAGGGTGACTCCCCTCCCAACTCTCTCTTATCACATCCAAGGGACCCCTTACCTTGTGACCAAAAACTAATTCAAAGGGGGTGAAACCCATTACATCACTTGGTATAGACCTAAAAGCAAAAAGAAAATATGGGAGAACTTTATCCCATCCTCCCGGATTATCCCCACAATATTTTTTTAACCCTGGATAGGTACGGTGGGTCGTTTGCGACCCCGAGCGTAAAAAAAAAAACAGGTTTTTCTCACGTGACTCACCCCTGTGACTGAATTTGTGGGTGATCGACCTGCAGGAGGTGTCTCCCCTACACGCTCTAGTAGTGTCCAGATGTGCATTGCTGTAGCTGTACTCCTTCCCCGATTTCTGAGACGCGTCGGGGTCGTTCGCGTCCGAGTTTACCCTTCTGAGGTAGTTTGCATAATTATCAAAGTTATTACGTATTATGAAATTGTCGTAGAATGGTGCAACTTGTATAGGTTATCAGTTGTGGAAAGTCTTGGTGGATTGTTTGGCTACCATGTGCATGTTTTTTTTTTTAGTTAAAATGTCGTTCATCACCACGAGGACCATTTTACCGCGAGTGCCCCTTTTTCATTTTTTTTCATTTTTTTGCCAAGTCATTTTTCCGTAAGATATTGCCAAATAGTGTCGTAAAACTTTTGCTTGTTTAGTGTTGGAAAGTGTGTCTAGATGATCTGGCTACCCATGCATGACTTTGTTTTTGTCAGATACGACGTAGTTATTGGTATATTAGGTATTTAACTGCGGTTACCAATTTCTGTTTTTTTTTCAATATTTGTAAAAATTACTACGTAGTAAGGAATTGCCGTATATTATTCATTTTTTTTTCATGTTTATGTGTTAGAAAGTGTGCCTTGATGGTTGGGCTAACACGTGCATGTCTTTTTTTTATCTGAGATGTCGTATATTAGAATGTCGGGCATTTTACCGCGAGTGTCCCTTTTTAATTTTTTTTAATTTTTTTGCCAAGTCATTTTTCCGTAAGATATTGCGAAATAGTGTCGTAAAACTTTTGCTTTTTTAATGTTGGAAAGTGTGTCTAGATGATCTGGCTACCCATGCGTGATTTTGTTTTTGTCAGATACGACGTAGTTATTGGTATATTGGGTATTTAACTGCGGTTGCCAATTTCTGTTTTTTTTTCAATATTTGTAAAAATTTACTACGTAGTAAGGAATTGCCGTATATTATTGATTTTTTTTTCATGTTTATGTGTTAGAAAGTGTGCCTTGATGGTTGGGCTAACACGTGCATGTCTTTTTTTTTTATCTGAGATGCCGTATATTAGAATGTTGGGCATTTTTCCGCGAGTGCCCCTTTTTATTTGTTTTGCATTTTTTTGCTTAGTCATGTTACCGTAAGGAATTGGCAAGTAGTGTCGCAAAACTAATATTTTTATAGTGTTGGAAAGTGTTTCTAGATGATCTGGCTACCCATGCCTATTTTTTTTTTAGCCAGATATGGCGTATATATAAGTATGTGTTCGATTTTCCTGTGATTGCCATTTTTTCGTTTTTTCCCATTTCTTTCAAAATTACTACGTACTAAGGAACTATCACAGAGTAATATTTCATTTACATGTTTATTTGTCGGAAAATATGCCTTCATGGTTTGCCTAGCACGTGGCTGAAATTTTTTTTTCTGAAATGCCGTATATTAGAATGGCCATTTTTCCACGAGTGCCCCTTTTTATTTGTTTTGCATTTTTTTGCTTAGTCATGTTACCGTAAGGAATTGGCAAGTAGTGTCGCAAAACTTATATTTTTATAGTGTTGGAAAGTGTTTCTAGATGATCTGGCTACCCATGCCTATCTTTTTTTTAGCCAGATATGGCGTATATATAGGTATGTGTTCGATTTTCCGGTGATTGCCATTTTTTCGTTTTTTCCCAATTCTTTCAAAATTACTACGTACTAAGGAACTATCACAGAGTAATGATTCCTCTAGATGTTTATTTGTCGGAAAATTTTGTTTACTTTTTTTTTGATTGAATATCATCAAATTTTTTTAGCTAAAATATTGTTTTACATTTTTTTTTTCGATTTTATTTCCCTTCAAAAAAAATTTTTTGGGTCAGAATTTTAATTTTATAAACGTAAAATAATCGACAATTATCCAGCAACCCACCATACAATTTTTATGCATATCCAATAATAATTAGATTAGTAAATAACACCTTGAAATTGACATACCCTTCCTACATTTCAAGTGGCAGATTAGGGAGTCTGAGTCAGTGTGGTTGGCGGCCATTTTGTGGACATATCCGAAGCGTAAGCTGCCCTATCTATATATATTCTTGTTCCCTATAGAATTTGTGATATTTGTGTATATTTTTACCTGCATAAATATCATATTATATATTAAATATATGTATTTTTTTACGAAATTTCCAAGTACTCAAAAAATTACCTTTAGATATGGCCCCTGATATAAATGTAATTTACAAAATAATGAAGATTTTTTTACATATTTCTATTTTAGGATAACATATGTTTATTCCCTAAAAAAATTAGCCACTTCCTATTTCATTTGGGTACCCAAAAAAATTCATGAAATTTGGACAATTTTTTTTGGCCAAAAAAAGTTACCCTTTTTTTCTCATTTCAGATCTTCACCTCCATGGGTCTGACTTCATCCAAAATACATCAAGATGTGTCCTAAACATTCAAGAATCAATTCCTAAAAGGATTTGTGTATATATGTATAAACTTTTTTTTTATGAATTTTTATGTCAGGTCTTTTTTTTTTTCTACTTAATTTTTTAAAATATTTATAATAAATAGTTTTTCTGCAGATGAGTAGTATTTATCTTTACAGTTGTTTTAAGCATTCATTGAAGTTTTTTTTGGCAAAAGAAAAAAGGAGGTTACTGCAAAAACTGATTTTTCAAGAATTTTTTTTGGCGTCGGGGTCGTTCGCGTCCGAGTATACCCTTAAAGGGGTGTCCGAGGACCGTACCTATCCAGGGTTAACATTGATTTCAGCGTCTGATGGAATCGCTCAATCTGTCCCTGGCTTTCTGGATGGTAAGGCGATGACCTGATATGTTGAACCTTCAACTCCTGTAAACTTTTACAAAAATCTTTGCTTGTAGAATTAGTCCCGCAATCAGATTGAATCGTCTTGGGCAAACCAAACCTGGAAAAGAAGTGTTTCAATGCATTGATGACCTGCTTACTCTTAAAACTCCTCAAGGGCACTGCTTCCGGGTACCTAGACATTCGATCCATTATAGTTAGTATGTATTGATTACCACTGCTGGTTTTAGGCAATGGGCCTACAATGTCAATCAAAATTTCCTGAAAAGGTTCCCCTACTGCTGGAATAGGTTTTAAAGGTGCCTTAGGGATTTTCTGACTGAGTTTATCAACCAGTTGACAAGTTTTGCAAGAATTAATAAATCTCTTTACCTCAGATCTCATCTTTGGCCAATAAAAGTTTTCAGCAATTTTCCTAAAAGTCTTTCCAATTCCAAAATGACCTGCGAACACATCCTCGTGTCCCAACCATAAAATCTTGTCCCTATATTTAAGGGGCACTACCACCTGTTTCCTTACAGATGGAACCATAGTTGACCTACTCACCCTCAGTAGGATGCCGTCTTCCCACAGATACCGAGGTCTACTCAAATCAGAGTCTACCTCCACTCCTAATTCTCCAAACTCCTCCTTCTGAGCTAACCTAAGTGATTCCCTATCCCACCCTACTGAGCTATCCCACTCAGAGACCAGACTAGGACTTGCAGAAGCACTTAACCCAGAAACCCCTCCCTCTGACAGCTCCTCTAGACTATCCAAGCCTAACCCTTCATCCTCTATCCCAGATGAATGCGCTCCCGAGCGAGTCACAACCATTACCGGTTCAATTTCACTAACGGGGTCAGCATACCGGCATTGCACAACCGGGCAATCACATACCGTACCTGCCTCTATATCGTTAGCCAACACAATATCAACATTGCTTATGGGTAATACATCCACCATTGCCAACTTCATAGGTCCATTAATCCACCTTGAGTCTACCCAAAACTCACCCAGAGGACACGCTACTACAGTATTAGGAAATCCACCTAATACTACATACTCTGGCTCCTCCTCTCTGAAGTCCCAGGGCAATGAGGACCGTAAGATTACCGACTGGGCCGCGCCAGTGTCCTGTAGTATTCTCACCCGCCTTCCAGACCCTGACCGGTCTTTAGTGAAAACCTCGCCTTCTGCGACGTACTTACTGAAGCAACTACTTACCTGGTACCTGCTCCCAGCAACCTTACCAATCAAGCCTACCGGCTTTGACTTACCCTGCCCTTTCCAGGCAGTACAATCAGCTTTAACATGGCCCTTTTTCCTGCAGAAAAAACAAATGATTTCACTTCCACCCCTACTTGGTGATGACTTTGCCTTCTTTGGAGAACTCCCTCCATCCGACTTACCAGACGTTACCGCTGCTTTCTCGCCCTTCTTACCTTTATCCCATTTATCGAGTCTCGATGAAAAACGATTTACTGACTTATGCGATAAAGTATATTCGTCCGCAGCAACCGCTACCGCTTCTATAGTTTCCAATTTCAAGTCTTCTAAATGTACTTTAAGCTCCATCCCACTGTGATTCTTAAATTTCTCAATTAATATTAGTTCCTTTAAACTTTCAAAATCATTAATACCTTTCGCTTTTAACCAATCTAAAAACGCACTTACTTTCTCTCTAGCAAATTCAACAAATGTGCAGTTATACAGTTTACGCAAGTTACGAAAGCGTTGACGG
>NC_090734.1:83632988-83640488 GCF_036898095.1 Palaemon carinicauda
TTTTAACAATGCAAATGTAGAGAATTTCTTTAATTACATATTACTAGCGTACTAATCAGCTTTTCATACAAACATCTTCCCGACAAATTACTCCCTTAGCGAATGAGGTGGCCACTCATACAGCTTTGAACTGGATTAAATAGGGGGTATTGTCAGGGCTATGCAACTCATTCCTTTGTAGCTGCTTGCTGTGCCGTAACCTACGCCAAACAAGGATGTTCACGGCGATAAATATCATCACCGTGAAACACAAACTAGCCAGTATTATGGGGTGAAGAATTTCTTCATAAGTCGGTGACAGGTGGTCCTTTTCGGTAAGTTTCATCAACCGCTTTGCCACACGGCCGTTGTATGGGAGAGGAAGTGCTGGCATTGTAGAGGTCCACGTGAAGTTCACGAAGTAGGCTCGTTCTCTGATGATTGTCCGTAGGCCAGTCACCATGGAATTCGGGGAAGTCCCGATACAACCATCTGCTGCGACGAAGATGTGGGTGAAGGATGTGGATCCGTCAGGGCATGATACATTGAAGCCGTCCTTGTCGTATCGTATCCACGAGCCATTATTTAGTCTGCAATTGAATTCTTTATTGTCAAAGGGATAAAGCTTATCCAGACAATTTTCACTTGTATGGGAGAGAGCACCGTTTAGCACTATACCTAACTCGCATGAATCCATTAAGTTTTTACGGAATTCAAATGAGTCAGCTGTACATATTTTTCTATCCATTGTGTCTGAACAGTGAGTTAATTGATTTAAGTCTTTAATGACCGTATATGTTTCCTTGTCTGGGGAAATCAATACGTGTCCGGTCAAACTGGATATTACTGGATTTGAGTGATTCGTCATGAAAGTCGGAAATGGTGATATCCTGTAAGATTGCCAGGCATCAGAAGAATCAAAGGGAATTGTAATCCTAATCTTGTTATTATCTACGTTTACTGTAATTAGGCTGTAATAAAATTCTAACCTATGTTCGTCTAACAAAGGAACATAGCCTAGTTTATCCCTTCCGTTCTCCAGAACTAATTTTAAGTAACGTATAGGCAACAAATGGGGCGACAATACACCTTTAGTTGCTAACGTGATAGCTTCTACATAATCCTTGGATTTCTCAATGAAATGTGCAATTCTGTTATGTATGTGATCTATCTTTGAATCATAATACGTTAATGTTGCCAACAAATCCTGTACTTCCATAATTTGAACGATATTATCTGAATGTTCATTTAACAAATCCATAATTTTATTGATTGAAGCTAACTGATCCCTTAGTTCTGACATAATCAATTCATCTTTATGAGTCAAGAACTCAATTTTCTTATTTTGATTACTAATTTTAAGACGATTGGAAATTCCTAAACCTAAACTTGCAACAGACCCAAAGATGCTTAATGCAGCATAAACGAACGGATTCCGTCTTTCTTTATGTTCGTGTCCTACAGTCCACATCAAAAGGTCATAAGCCAAAGATCCTGTCTCGCCAGTCTTATTTTTCAAGTCATCAGATAGCATCTCTGCAACTTTTAATGTTGATCCAAGCAAACTCTTAGTAGTCAAATGAAAATGTCTTCTATGCAACTCATCCAATGATGCAGAAAACCTTGAAATGGCGGTTCTTAAGCTAGTGACATCATTCTCTTGAAGAAAAATTGCTTGCATATGCACTTCGACAATTACGTTGGTTGATGTAATAAAAATGTCTTCTTGTCTTTCAACTATATTGCCATATTTAAAACATATATTTTTAGTCTTAGAACTCATCCCATACGAGAAAAATGTCTGAGCGAACAATATCACTCCCAACAACAAAAAATTCATCTTGGAAACCTGTAACGAGAAAAAAATATATGTAATCACTCCTGTATTAAAAAGAAAACTTTTAGTTACACAAAATAAAATTTTTCCTCACTTCTTTTCCTCTCTTTTCTTTTCAATTTCTTATGTGAGACAATGGTACTATTCTCTCATCCGTGGGTTGGGCTACGTTTTGAATTCTAAACCTATTGGCCGTTAATGTTTCCAAAATGTTAAATGGGCCTTCAAACTTAGGTGTTAGTTTATAGTTGAGCCCTTTTCTGACATTGATTTGAATATAGATGTTATCACCCACGGTATATGTTTTAGTTGGTTTCGCTATTTTATCATGATTCCTTTTCATTATGATTTGTGATTCTTCTAAATTCTTTCGAAGGATATCATATCGACTTATACTTGCATTTATACATTCTTTTAAAGGATTTGATAGATTAGTTGTAGGCGTTAATACATGGAAAGGTGTTCTAACTGGGGTACCATACAATGCTTCATGCGGTGACATTTTAATTGATATATGATATGAATGATTTAGAGTACTCAGTGCCGCCGGTATTGCAATATCCCAGTTGGGGTCTGATCCCCCTAGTGTTACCCTCAATATATTTAATATCTTCCTATTTGCTCTTTCCACTAGCCCATTCGACTCTGGGTGATATATCATGGTATTAATCTTCTTTATGTTGAGGAATTCACACAATGAGGTAAGAAAGTGATTATTAAATTCACCACCCGAGTCTGAGATTATCATGTGTGGAATTCCATGTTTACAAATGTAACACTCGTAAAACTTCCTAGCGCATTCAATCGCAGTTTTAGTTTTAAGCGCTATTAGTTCTGTATATCGAGTTAAAGCATCTATAATTACTAAGAGGTGCTTATTTCCTCTGTCTGACTCGTAAAATCCTGTTAACAAATCTAAATGTATTCTTTCAATGGGTTGATTGGGAACAGGATAAGCTCCTAGGCTGACAGGTGTTTTCGTATGCCCTTTGTTTTCCTGACATGTGCGACAATTAGCTATGTGTCTTTTTATATCTGTAAGCATTGTATGCCAATAAAACAATGATTTGGCTTTCTGTGACATTAATGAGAACCCAGGGTGTCCATGTAATGGATTTGAATGCAACCAATTCAGGACAGTGGAAATAAGTGAGTTTGGTACTACTACCTAGTCGTTAGTTACATGTGGTGTATTGCGGGTTTTCCTTGTCACAGTCCTACACAGAATATTATCTTTGATTATATAATTCTGCTGCTTATACTTTATATATTCCTTTTCTTTATGATTGCCTTTCAAAGCATTTATAATTGTTTCTATTTTCTGATCTTTTCTTTGCTCAGTCTGTAACAATTCAGCACTCCAGCCTAAATCTTCTTGTTCAGATATTGTTTTTACAATAGGCATGGATGTTGATATATCTATTAATTCAGCTAAAGGCTCCGTACAAGATGACACGGGGTTGCGTGATAATGCATCCGCAATGATATTTGCTTTCCCAGGTAAGTACCCGATTCTTGCGCCAAAATCTTGAATTATCAAATGCCACCGAGTTCGTTTAGGGCTGTGATTGAAGCCTTTAAAGAACTCTGTTAGTGGTTTATGGTCAGTAAGAACCTTAACGGGATAACCGTAAATTATGAACTTAAAATTTACTAGCGAATTAACAATAGCTAGTCCTTCCTTGTCTATTACTGCATACTTACTTTCGGAAGTTCTCAATTTTCGAGAATAGAAAGCTATCGGGAAAAACTGTTTATCATATTGCTGAAGCAATACCCCTCCTACTCCTAAGTCTGAGGCATCTGTTGCAATGAAGAATTCCTTACCGAAGTCAGGAAATTTTAAGATAGGAGAACTACACAGTTCATCTTTCAAAGTATTAAACGCCTGTTGATGTTGCTCAGACCATATGAAATCTACGCCCTTCTTCGTAAGATCAGTTAAAGGAGCGGCTATTATTGAATAGTTGCGTATAAAACGCCTGTAATATCCACTACAACCCAGAAATTGTTGTATTCCCTTGACATTAGTAGGTATGGGAAAATTACGTATAGCCGACACCTTATCATGGACTACTTTAAGACCTTGGCTTGACACCATGAAACCCAAATATATTAATTCTGTTTTGAAAAACTCACACTTACTAATCTTTACCCTTAAGTTATGTTGTCTTAATCTCTGTAGTACTAGTTCTAACTTACGTAGATGTTCTTCGAAGGTGTTGGAAAAGATTACAAGATCATCCATATAGGCATGCAATATATCCCCTAACAAGTCTCCAAACACTATGTTAATCATTCTTGTAAATGTTATAGGGGCACAACGTAAACCAAAAGGCATCCGTAAAAATTCATAATGTCCCCTGGCTGTGCTGAAGGCTGTGTATGGGATACTATCTTCTTCTAATGATATCTGGTGAAAGCCTTTAAGTAAGTCCAAACTGGTAAAATATTTATTCTGACCTAACAAAGACAAAATATCGTCAGTACATGGCACTGGGAATCGATCAGGGATCGTTTCCTCGTTTAGACGACGAAAGTCGACGCAGATACGCCATGTTCGATCTTTTTTCGGTACAACTATTAAAGGAAAATTATAAGGGCTATTTGATTTTCTAATGACTCCTTCCTCTAACATTTTACCTACTTCATCATTTATTTCATTCTGGAATTTCATAGGGAGTCTGTACGAGGGTACATATATAATTTTCTGCTTGTCTTTTAACCTTATTTGATGCTCGATCACATCTGTTTTTCCTAAGGATCCATCCGTAGTGGAAAAGACATCTGTATATTTAGTTAAAAGTTCAAAAATTTTCTGCTGAATTTCTTCGTCTTGAATGTCCTTACTGATTTTATTTTTAATAGATCGCAAAAGGGATTCATCCGCAACTGATTGAGAGTGATTGATTTCAGCAACGGTAAGAATACGATGTTTATAAACTTCTACATCCAAGATATGTTGATTTTTGTGAATTACTAAAGTGTTATTTAAATGATTACAGACTTCGATATTACATTGCTGATGTGAGCCTACTGTATAAATAGCTTGTGTGACAGACAATCCGTTAGTTTTCAAAGTATCGGAAAGGATTAATATTTCAGATCCCGGTAGTGTTTTCTTTATTTGCACTATTAAATTCGAAGGTATGTTTGGTTCGATATATTGCGTGCAAGATGATATTACGGGTGAACGAGAATTCTGCTGGGTCGCGTATATTATTTCTTTATTAGTGAGACAAGTTATTGGTTCTTCAACGTACGTTACGGTTACATTTGTCGTCTCCTTTTTATCCAAAACTGACTTTAAGGTATTAGAAGACTTATAGAATTTCCCTTTGATATACACGCCGTGCTTGGCAGGAGCTAAGATAATGTTTTGATTTCCCATAGATGGGTATCCTATAATTACAGCTGGATACATATTAATGTTTTTTATAACAACAAATGTATCGGCAAACGTGCGATTACCGACTCTGAACTGAATATGAGTTTTGCCTATGACGTTTAATTCATTATTTCCTATACCTGAAAGTCTAATTCCTGATTTTTCAATCGGAAAGTTCGAAAACAACAAATGATGCGTCTTCAAATCCATAATATTACGTGGACTACCAGAGTCAAAAAATAACGTAAAGGATTTGTGTTCTAAATTTACAGCATATAAGGTTGGCCGTAACTCATTTTGGCTTATTATTGTATGAATTCGTTGCAAATCTACGGGAGCATGCACTGTTTTATTTAATTCGGCCGTGTGTTTCATAGGAAAATCTATTGTCTCACAATTATCTGATAAAACATTAAATTGATTATTCAATACTATTGATGTTGACATAAATGACCTTGACCCAACATCACTCTCTTCCCCTCTAGAGTTAACTATGTGGTATTTGCTTTGCTCTGCACATTCTGAAAATTAGGTTGACTTTGCGAGGTCTGGTTTGACGGCCCAGGCTCAGCGATATTTGAAGAAGTGTTTGTTTGTTTCGGACTCTGAACTGCATTGACATTTTGTTGTTTCTTCTTATTGTTAAAATGAGGATTTTTCTTTTTATTTCCATATGGAACTGACTGTGGAATTGACTGTGTATTTCTAGGATATTGTTGTGTCTTACGCGCGTAACATTGACTATAAGAATGTGATGCTGTGTTGTGAACTGAACAAAATTTCGTTCTACAGTCTGCGCTTATGTGACCTTCACGTTTGCAGTTGTAACACGTCACTCCCGCTACTGGACTGTTAATTACGTTCACTGTTTGTGGTTTTGTTTCATTCTTAGCAAAAACTTGAGTTAACACGGGATCGAGATCTGGACACTTGGACATGTGTTTCTTTATCTGTTTATAGACATCCAATTCCGTACTTGCAGGCATTAACTTCTTATCAAAGCACCGCACTAAAGCTTCAGGCAACATAAGTGTCATGCAAGTTAAATACATTAATCGTAAAAAATCTTTCACGGAGATGTTATCGTTAGTAACCCAAGTGGAATTACCTAAAATGTCCTGATATTCGTTAAGCCTATCAGCTATGAGAGCTGCTCTCTCAATAACATTAAGCCGATTCATAGTGGCTTGATTAAGTGTATTTCGTAACGTTAACACTACATCCAAAGCTTCCTCACCCCCATAAATCGCGCGTAACCTAACTTTGAAATCATCCCAAGTAACTGCTTCCTGAAATGAAACACCTCTTAAATACGCACTCGCATCCCCTTTAGAAAAATCTATAAAACTTTTAGCTTCTTGTAATTGTACAAAAGGATCTACGATTTGTTTGGCATTTAAATGGGCATCAACGGATGAAATCCATGACTCCACATTTTGTGGCAAGAACCCGTTGACACGACCTTGAAAAGGAAGGATTGCTGACCTGGCATTTACAAGCGTCACAATTGGAGGAGGATTAGCCTGGCCTACACCACTAGGTCCAAGGGTAGGGCTGACAGGAGGAGCCATGACTGCTGTATTTTTTTTTTCTATCTCTTTGACCCCTTTCAATCCTATCAAAATATCTATATGAGTACAGACGCCCACTGCGTAAACGCATATGTATAATAAAATTCCCCCAACAATGTTACGAATCCCAAAACATTTCCCCCCAAGAGTTTCTGAAAGAAAAAGGAATTAGCACAAAGAAAGAAAAATTCTAAATGAGAATTCGGAGTTTCTTATAACAAAGTTTAGGAATTCACTCACCCCAGTAATAATTGACTAACGACTTGTGATAACTACACTTCACTGCCCAAACTGAAATGAATACAAAATCTCTGTACTTAGCTTATATATGAAGTCGACACGTCCTCTCTCTCTCTCTCTCTCTCTTGATGTTTTATTAGCGATGTCTCGTTCTAGTTTCTTGTTGAATGTAGTTCTTCCTGGATATGTCTTGCAATTGTTGAACGCCAGTCCTTGGGTTTCCTAGGATGTTGATTGAAGATTCAAGTTGTATACTAACATATGTTGATGTTAGCTTTTCCGTTGGACTTAATCAAAATTGTAGATTCTTGTAGATAATGTTGAGTTCTTGAAGATCTTTATCAGGTTTTACAGCTTTTATTTTGAAGTCTTGAAGATATTTCTCTGGTTTTACAGCTTTTATGTTGAAGTCTTGAAGATATTTCTCTGGTTTTACAGCTATTATTTTGAAGTCTTGAAGATATCTCTCTAATTCTTAGAGTTTA
>NC_090734.1:83647988-83652988 GCF_036898095.1 Palaemon carinicauda
AACGTTTTTGTTCAATATAATTTGCATTTTATTATTAATTAAGTGGTTGTTAAATAAAAAAAAAAAAAAAGTTTTTTTGTTTCAGTAGATAAAGGTTTCCCTTCTTTTATACGTAATGGTTTCCAAAAAAAAGTTTTGTTTCAGTACCCTAATGTTCCCATTTTCTGAATATATAATTGTTTGATAAAAATATGTTGTTTCAGTAACCGTATGGTATATTTTGTAATATTAATTGTAATTAATTTAAAAAATTAATCTAAAATTTATAAAGGGATCACCATGCAAAAAGTCTCACAACAGTTTGAGAACTACTGATATATGTATATATATATATATATATATATATATATATATATATATATATATATATATATATATATATAGATATAGATATAGATATAGATATATATATATATATATATATATATATATATATATATATATATATATAGATATAGATATAGATATAGTATATATATATATATATATATATATATATATATATATATATATATATATATATATATATATATAGATATATATATATATATATATATATATATATATATATCTATCTATCTATCTATCTATATATATATATATATATATATATATATATATATATTAGTATAAATATATATATATATATATATATATATATATATATATATATATATATATATATTTACACACACACACACACACACACACACACACACATATATATATATATATATATATATATATATATATATATATATATATATATATATATATATATACCGTGGCTCTTCCCCCAATTTTGTGGCCCTGACGAGTGATTCAGCAGAGTTTGGTTGGTACTGCTAGGGTGCTATAGCCCACCCTCTTCTGTTATCCACCACAATGAAGCTCCATATATTCAATCCCATACATCACCAAGGCGACTGGGGGATACAGCAGGGTCTATCAGAACAGCGTCACAATCATTCGCCTTCCATTCGTGTGCTTGTCACGCTCTTCTGCCTTTACTTCATTCATCCAAAGTAACATTGACTTCCCACTTGTAAATCTTCCATTAACTAATGCATTCATCCCCTTCTTCAATAGACAGGCATTTCCCATTCTCTCTATATGGCCAAACCACCTCAACATATTCAAATCCACTCTTGTTGCTATTTCACTTCTTATATCCATTCTAACCGTCACGATTTCGTCACTAACCCTTTTTAATTGATATGTAAGTCATACTCCTCAGATATTTCATCTTGAACAGATACAATTTCTCTCTTTTCATCACTTTTATTCCCCAAAACTCGGTTTCATACATAATAGTTGGTACAATTGCTTTTCTAATAAAGAACTCTATTTACATCCCTTCCAAACCATCCATTCTTTACCACTCCCTTCACTGCCCTTAACACTTTAAATCCCTCATTCATTCTCTGACCAACATTTGCTTCCACTCCACCATTTTAATAATAGTGATCTACTTTTTCGAATAGCTCTCAATTCAAAATGACATTTCTTCCCATACGTCTCATATCCTTACTCTTACCCACATTAACTCTAAACTTTCTTTTGTCACAAAACCTTCCAATCTCGGTCACTAATCCTCCCAGGTTGTCCTCCAAGTATACACCAATAGAGCATTATCTGCAAACAACAATCAATTCACCTTCCACTTATGATCACTCCTATCTATCAGTTTCAATTCTTTGACGTACTCTCGAGCATTCACATGTCTTACAACTCCATCAACAAACGAATTGAAAACTATGACATCAGACATCCTATTCACAGTCTCACTCTCACTGGAAACCCCTCACTCATTTCATTTTATATTTTAACACACGGTTTACTGCCTTTGTATTACCTCTTCACTGCTCACAGCATATTTCTACCAATTTTCTATAATGTCATCTCATTTCAAATCACTTTCTTATCAACCCTATCATAAGCTCTCCCCAGATATATAAATGAAACTTACACCTCATTACCTTTCGCTAAATAATTTCTGCATATCTGACTAACTATAGAAATCAGATCTATACTTCCATTACCTCTCCTAAACCACCCTGCCCTTCTAAGATTGTATACTCTGTTTTGCTCTTACTCCTATTAATTAAAACGGCCATACCCCTTTCCAACCACACCCAACAAACAAATACCCATAGGAATACAACATTTATGTACATCTCTCTTACCTTTATATAGCAGAACAATACAAGCATACCTTCCCAGAAATATCTGATTGGCTATGCGAGCAAGAAGATCCACCAATATCGTATGACTCTCTCAAATCATACCTCCTGGAGCAATACTCGCCATCAACTGCCATCTGCACAACAAAAATTTATCAGCTCTCTTAACAACCATCAAGAAACCAAAAGACTTCGTTCCCCCTCAAGAAAATGACCAGTATCACATGCCTGCTAGCTGCTACAGATGGCTCTCCTCATGAAGTGAATCTACTTTGTGCCTTTTGGATATGGCGCCAACCAAAACCTGTACGGGGTACTATCCCAATGTCGATATTCTGCCCATGAAGGATCGGATGACCAAATTCGATGCCCTTATGGACAGCCACATCACCACCTTCCAGACCTCCACTCCTGACAAAGCGGGCCACTATTCCATATCATCCGAAGCTGACATGAATGCAGTAGGACACAGATTCCCTTCCCATGATGTACCAGAGAGGCTACAAAGCTGCCCACTACCCACATAAACCATCCCACGCTTATGTCTCAACCAATGACCACTCTAAACTTTAAACGACGCCCATTGGCTGCACTCCAAATTCAGAGCTTCTTGAAAGAAATGTGCAAATGGTTGTTAGTGGTCAAAAAACGTGTAAGTAGGCCATTGCTTGCAGTGGTGGCCTCCCCTTCCCTAATCTTTTCATTTTACATGTTGCAGTTGCTAGTCTGGGTTTTTTGGTAGGCACGGGTGCTTTCTGTTCTCTTTTGCCAAGGCCATTTTCCAGGACACGACGTAATCTTTCTAAATCTGCCTAGATCAGCCTGCTAATTGCTAACAGATCTGCGATAATGAACCACATCAAATATTATGGGAAGTTTCTCGTTGCTGATGTAACATTGCCAAATTTCAGTGTGGATTTCCAGTGACACTTCCACCTCCTGGTTCATGTAGCTTATCAATGGTTAGTCAAAGGAGATTCATACTCCTCGACACCTCTCCAATCTAATCCCTCCAGCCTGGCTCTCCACATCAGCGCACCCACGGATGCCTATGCCAACCTCCTCACATCGTACAAGGAAGTTTTCCATTTAGAACTTCAACAAACAGGCACGGTTCTTGCAAAAACGGTGTTTATAACAATATTAAGAGGACAAAAACTAAAGTGTTCGTGGGATTTAGACATTTGTCCCTGGATTGTTTGTCAGCCACTAAGCTATATTTGCCGTAAAGAAGAAATTGGCCTTTGTCAAAAAGCTCAAAGACCATGGTCATCACCCTTACACATCCTTTTGGAGAAAGATGGCTATCTGCATTCGTGTGGTTATTTCAGGTGCCTGAATATGCAGATAGAACTGGATCACTTCCACCTCCCAAGCATATCTTACATGACATATTACTTTCATGAAGAGAAATTTTTCTCCCTGCTGGAGTTCTTGAGGGGGTATTATCAGGTGCCTATGAACCCAGAAGACATCCCCAAGACCGCCATCACCTCCCCATTTGCTACATAAACCTTCAATTACTACTGTTTTGTCCCTTGTTAAGCTGGGGGCACTTATCAAAATCTCATAGACGACATCTTAGGGGATCTCCCCTTCTTTGTATGTTATTTAAATGGATGACATACTTGTGTTCTCTTCCTCTAAAAAGGAAAACCTCTGTCATCTACATATCACGCTTGACCGCCTACAACAGATCGGCCTTTTAATCCAGTACAACAAGTATATCTTTGGCTCCAAGGAACTACCCTTCTTGGGGCACCGCATCACTGCTGAAGGAGTCCATCCTCTCTCTGAGAGGGTAGCAACTGTTCAGAACTTCCACACGCCCTCGACTGTTAAAGCACTTCAAGAATTCCTGAGCATGAACAACTATTATCACCCTTTCCAGCCAGCCATTGTTGCCAGTCTTGCCCCCCTATCAGCCTCCCTTCAAGGAAAGCCAAAAGACATGAAGTGGGGTTTCCTACAAGAAGCAGCCTTCTGCAATGCAAAGAATGCTTCATCAACTGTTGTTGTTCTCCCTTTTCCCGTGACACATGCACCTCTCCTTCTCTCCACTGATACCAGCGACGTTCCTATTAGGGCAATTTTCGAGCAGGTGGTAAATTTTTACAGTAGAAAACTGTCCAAGGTAGAAGACAGCTACTCTACCTTGGACTGCGAATTGCTGGCGGTGCACTTGGCTGTCCGTCACTTTCACCACTTTTTGGAAGGTATACCCTTCCTCATTTGCACGGACCACGTGTCTCTGGTGCATGCCTTCATTCAATATTCTGATGCCTGGTCAGTCTGTCAATGTTGACATATCTATGCCGTGGCAAATACAATTTTACCCTTAAGCACATTCCTGGAAAAATTAATCCCATTACCAATGCCCTGTAAGAAACATATTGGCCACCATTTACATGGGATTGGATTACAATATCTTGGCAGAAGCCCAGCGAGAAGATCAAGAGTACCAAGCATGTAGAACATCTTATACATACTTCCGTTGGAAGGACATCCCTCTCAACATCTCTAACACTTCCCTCCTTTATAACGTCAATACTGATAGACCTAGACCGTGGAAACCTTCTCCCATGCGCTGACAGGTGTTTGACTTCATTCATGGCCTTTCACATTCTACGCACCTTTCTAATACAGAGCTACTGATAACAAATTTCATTTGTCATGGCCTTACTTTGGATACTGAGAAATGAGCTCGTACCACTACTTCCCATCAAAACTCAAATATACATCAACACACTGATTCAGGAGGGGGGCACATTTTCTCAGCATCAGTGGTGTTTTGCCCACATTCACGTCGATGTTGTA
>NC_090734.1:83667988-83672988 GCF_036898095.1 Palaemon carinicauda
ATCTCTCCAGCCACTTACTGATGCCCATTATCCACAGTTATGCTAGTACCACTCTAGATTCAGGGCGAATGTGAAAAAAAGAAATTGCGAACTGTGTTCAGTGGCCTAAAGAAATGTGTAAGTAGGCCATGACATTTGGCAGTGACCTCCCCTATTACTAATCTATCCTTTTTACATATTGCAGTTACAGGCATGCTGTTTTAACCCTGGATAGGTACGCTCCTCGGACACCCCTTTAAGGGTATACTCGGACGCGCGCGACCCCGACGCCAAAAAAAATTCTTGAAAAATCAGTTTTTGCAGTAACCTCCTTTTTTCTTTTGCCAAAAAAAACTTCAATGAATGCTTAAAACAACTGTAAAGATAAATACTACTCATCTGCAGAAAAACTATTTATTATAAATATTTTAAAAAATTAAGTAGAAAAAAAACAGACCTTACATAAAAATTCATAAAAAAAAGTTTATACATATATACACAAATCCTTTTAGGAATTGATTCTTGAATGTTTAGGACACATCTTGATGTATTTTGGATGAAGTCAGACCCATGGAGGTGAAGATCTGAAATGAGAAAAAAAGGGTAACTTTTTTTGGCCAAAAAAATCTGTCCAAATTTCATGAATTTTTTTGAGTACCCAAATGAAATAGGAAGTGGCTAAATTTTTTAGGGAATAAACATATGTTATCCTAAAATAGAAATATGTAAAAAAATCTTCATTATTTTGTAAATTACATTTATATCAGGGGCCATATCTAAAGGTAATTTTTTGAGTACTTAGAAATTTCGTAAAAAAATACATATATTTATTATATAATATGATATTTATGCAGGTAATAATATACCAAAATATCACAATTTCTATAGGGAACAAGAATATATATAGATAGGGCAACTTACGCTTCGGATATGTCCACAAAATGGCCGCCAACCACACTGACTTAGACTCCCTAATCTGCCACTTGAAATGTAGGAAGGGTATATCAATTTCAAGGTGTTATTTACTAATCTAATTATTCTTGGATATGCATAAAAATTGTATGGTGGGTTGCTGGAAAATTGTCGATTATTTTACGACTATAAAATTGAAATTCTGACCCAAAAAAAATTTTTTGAAGGGAAACAATATCGAAAAAAAAATGTAAAACAATATAATATTTTAGCTAAAAAAATTTGATGATATTCAATCAAAAAAGAAGTAAACAAAATTTTCCGACAAATAAACATCTAGAGGAATCATTACTCTGTGATAGTTCCTTAGTACGTAGTAATTTTGAAAGAAATGGGAAAAAACGAAAAAATGGCAATCACCGGAAAATCGAACACATACCTATATATACGCTATATCTGGCTAAAAAAAAGATAGGCATGGGTAGCCAGATCATCTAGAAACACTTTCCAACACTATAAAAATAAAAGTTTTGCGACACTACTTGCCAATTCCTTACGGTAATATGACTAAGCAAAAAAATGCAAAACAAATAAATAGGGGCACTCGTGGAAAAATGGCTAACATTCTAATATACGGCATTTCAGAAAAAAAAAATTCAGCCACGTGCTAGGCAAACCATCAAGGCACATTTTCCGACAAATAAACATCTAAATGAATCATTACTCTGTGATAGTTCCTTAGTACGTAGTAATTTTGAAAGAAATGGGAAAAAACGAAAAAATGACAATCATAGGAAAATCGAACACATACCTATATATACGCCATATCTGGCTGAAAAAAAAGATAGGCATGGGTAGCCAGATCATCTAGAAACACTTTCCAACACTATAAAAATATAAGTTTTGCGACACTTCTTGCCAATTCCTTACGGTAACATGACTAAGTAAAAAAATGAAAAACAAATAAAAAGGGGCACTCGCAGAAAAATGGCCTACATTTTATTATACGCATTTCAGAAAAACAAATTTCAGCCACGTGCTAGGCAGACCATCAAGGCACATTTTCCGACAAATAAACATCTAAATGAATCATTACTCTGTGATAGTTCCTTAGTACGTAGTAATTTTGAAAGAAATTGGAAAAAACGAAAAAATGGCAATCACAGGAAAATCGAACACATACCTATATATACGCTATATCTGGCTAAAAAAAATAGGCATGGGTAGCCAGATCATCTAGAAATACTTTCCAACACTATAAAAATATAAGTTTTGCGACACTACTTGCCAATTCCTTACGGTAACATGACTAAGCAAAAAAATGCAAAACAAATAAAAAGGGGCACTCGTGGAAAAATGCCCAACATTCTAATATACGGCATCTCAGATAAAAAAAAAAGACATGCATGTGTTAGCCCAACCATCAAGGCACATTTTCTAACACATAAACATGAAAAAAATCAATAATATACGGCAATTCCTTACTACGTAGTAAATTTTTACAAATATTGAAAAAAAAACAGAAATTGGCAACCGCAGTTAAATACCCAAATATACCAATAACTACGTCGTATCTGACAAAAACAAAGTCACGCATGGGTAGCCAGATCATCTAGACACACTTTCCAACACTAAAAAACCAAAAGTTTTACGACACTATTTGGCAATATCTTACGGAAAAATGACTTGGCAAAAAAATGAAAAAAAATGAAAAAGGGGCACTCGGGGTAAAAGGCCCAACATTCTAATATACGGCATCTCAGATAAAAAAAAAGACATGCACGTGTTAGCCCAACCATCAAGGCAAACTTTCTAACACATAAACATGAAAAAAAAATCAATAATATACGGCAATTCCTTACTACGTAGTAAATTTTTACAAATATTGAAAAAAAAGCAGAAATTGGCAACCGCAGTTAAATACCCAATATACCAATAACTACGTCGTATCTGACAAAAACAAAGTCACGCATGGGTAGCCAGATCATCTAGACACACTTTCCAACACTAAAAAAGCAAAAGTTTTACGACACTATTTGGCAATATCTTACGGAAAAATGACTTGGCAAAAAATGAAAAAAAATGAATAAGGGGCACTCGCGGTAAAATGGTCCTCGTGGTGATGAACGAAATTTTAACTTAAAAAAAAATCATGCACATGGTAGCCAAACAACCCACCAAGACTTTCCACAACTGATAACCTATACAAGTTGCACCATTCTACGACAATTTCATAATATGTAATAACTTATATAATTATGCAAATTACCTTAGAAGGGTAAACTCGGTCGCGCTCGACCCCGACGCGTCTCAGAAATCGGGGAAGGAGTACAGCTACAGCAATGCACATCTGGACACTACTAGAGCGTGTAGGCGAGACACCTACTGCAGGTCGATCACCCACAAATTCAGTCACGGGGGTGAGTCACGTGAGAAAAACCTCTTTTTTTCTGACGCTCGGGGTCGCGGATGACCCAACGTACCGTTCCAGGGTTAACCAGACACCTACAGGTAAGAGACACTCGCATTAGTGTTTGGAAGGGCCAAATATCATTTGAAGTTGCTCGTTAACGACGTCACATTGCTAATCCTCCGTGCAGATTTCCACTCCCATTTTTACCTCTTGGTTGATGTTGCTAACCGCAGTTAGTCAATACCGACTCACCCTCGTCAACACCACTTTAACACGCACCCTTCGACTTTGCTCTCCCCATTAGTATACCCGCTGATGCCTAAAAACCCCTCCTTACATTGTACCCGGAAGTCTTCCATTCAGAATTTTGACAAACACACACAGTTCCTGGCAAGCACAGTTTACAAAACAATAACAAGAAAATGGAGTCCTCAGTATTTGCCCGATTCAGGCATCTGTCCTCGGATTGTTGGGCAGCTGCTAAACAAATGTTAGCCAAAATGGAAGAAATGGGCCTTCGTCAAACAGCCTCAAGATCATGATCGTCTCCCTTACACATAGTCACAAAGAAAAATGGCTCTATGTACAATTGTGGAAATTACATAAGTCGAAAAATTAAGACAAAACAGATCACTACCAACTCTCAAATATTGCCTACGTCACCTCCAACTTGCACAAAGTGAAAAACTTCTCCATGCTAAACCTCCTGAAGGAATATTATCAATTGTCCATGAACCAAGAGGACATTCCCAAGACCACCATCACCATCCGCTTTGATACATACACCCTCAACTACTTCCTCTTTGGATTTTATAATGCTGAGGCTACTTTTTAATGCATCAAGGATGGCATCTTCGGGGACCTTCCCTACTCCATATGTTATTTGGACGACATACCCGTGTTCTCTTCCTCCAGAGAGGAACATGAGGAACACCTCCATCTCCTATGCATTGTGATAGACTGCCTACAAAAGAACAGCCATGAAGTTCTGTAAGACAATTGTACCCTTGGCGTCAACTAAGTATCATTCCTGAAGGAGTTCATCCTCTTCCTCGGGAGGAACTTCCCCAAGCCCTCGACTGTCAAAGTATTTCAAGAATTCTGGTTATGATCTACTATTATGGTGGTAACTGCCAGCTATCACCGACCCACCACCCCTCTTGCGCCCCTTCCCCTACGACCCCCTCAAGGGCAAACCAAAAGACCTAAAATGAGGTCCCCTACAAGAAACAGCAAAGAATGCCTTATAAACAGCTGCTGCTCTTACTTTTACAATAACACATGCACCTATCCTTCTCCTCACCAATGACAGCAACTTTGCTCTTCGTGCCGTACACGAGCAATCGGTCAATGGTTCACCCCGACCATTAGCCTTCTTCAGTAGAAAACCGTCAAAGGCAGGAACCGGCTACTCTACCATTGACTGCGAATTGCTATCTGTACAATCAGTTGTTCATCACTTTTGCCACTTCTTAGAAGGTATGCCCTATGTTAGTGGTCTTCATTGCGCGGCTCGTGAGCCATACCAGATTGGGGGCTCGCAGGAGAGAAAGAGAAATGTAGAGAATTTATCAGTGATCAAAGACAATTCCAAAGCACTACATATAAATTTCATCCTTTTGCCGTATCAATCTCGTCTTTTATTAAGATTGGTATCAGGAATAGGTTCATCTGGCTAAAAATATGAACTCTGAAA
>NC_090734.1:83680488-83707988 GCF_036898095.1 Palaemon carinicauda
CATTGGCAGCAAGGTTGTAAGCAGCTGTCTGATATAGGGTGGTTCCCAAGAGATTCGCTAATGACGTCCACAATTATAAGGCGAAATTTTACACCTGTCAGAAATACTTTGCTAAGGGATAATGAATCACAATTTTCCTTGAGAGTAAAGCAGATATACAAGATGCTCATGTTTCTGCTTCCATGGGTATAGCTTCAAGTCAATGAAAGAAACGTTCAGATAACAATATTGATAAAACAAATAATGATTTTGTGATGTGGATAGGGAACCTAATACGTCGAAGTGAATGTAGGCCAAATGACACTGAGGTTGAGGAAAAGGGCCCACTCCCAAACCCTCGTGTCAATGTACTTTTTAAGTTTGGCATGAAATTCAGGTAGGGAGCCATCCCTTACTATCTTTAATAATGCTGTGTCAAATAAAATTCATTTCGATTAGCTGTGCAGTAGATCAGTTCGAGAGAAGTGAAAGGCCATAAATAGAATCAAACGCCTGTTGGAGCTTTGAAGCTGGTATCCATTATCGTGGTCTACCACTGCTGAGTTTACAAGAGGAGGGTTTAAGTTGTAGGTGACGAACGGGACATCTTCGTAATGATGGGATGTGCAGGATGTCCTACATGCTTCATACTCTGTATCGTTTCGTTTGTACAAAAATCCAAGGGTAATGGTGGCCAATGGGTTTCTTGACACGGGATTGACAACGGGATTAATTTTCCCAGTGATGTGTTGAAGGGTGCAATTGCATTCAGACACAGCAGAGAGATCTCGCCGTTGACGGCCAGACTAGACTTCTGTCTCTCATCTGAAGGTGTGCACCAGAGGCATGTGGTCGGTGAGGGATAACATAGGCCTAGAGGCTCAAATGTGAGCTTGTGGCCTTAATGGAACTCGTTTGATGGGCTCCTAAAAAGAAACAGTATCCAGAAAACTCACTTTGACATTTACAGCATTTTGTGAACCATCCCCAGAGTTCGATATTCAATAAAAATTTGTTTTTCCTAAAAGTATTTCGTGTGATTCAGCCACTGAAGTCATTGGTTGATATGATGAGATATAGGTCCCTCACGGCGTCCATTGTTTTCCACATAATTTCTGATTCTCATTCAGCTTGGAGAACACAATAGAGATGATTTCTTCCTTTTTTCTCTAAGGAAAACGTTTGAATGACCCACCATTAACCTATTACTATTGATGATGGAAGGATGTAAAGAATTACCTATATTACTAGTTAAATGTAATTCATTATGTTATTTTTATTATTTTCTGAATCCATTTCGGATATAAATCGTTCAGACTGCTCTCTCTCTCTCTCTCTCTCTCTCTCTCTCTCTCTCTCTCTCTCTCTCTCTCTCTCTCGTATTTGCATGAATTAGTAAGGCGAATAAGAAGTAGGCGAAGACTTGCAGGAAATTTAATTTGTGGTCTTGACAGGTAGATAATGAATACGTTCGCCAGAGTAGGGAAGAATGGAAACCATCAATGGGGTTTTGGAAAACCTCGGGATCTCTTAAGAAATTAGAAGGAAGGAGTTTTTGGGCTTGAAAATTGATGAGTAACAATATACGCTTTGGAAAATTTAAGTTTATTGTACAGGGGTTTGGTTTTATGAAGGTATAGAGCTTGCTTTGTATGCTACAAAAACTATTGAAAATAACAATCATAATGATAATAATAATCTTCATGTTCATTATCTTTTATATACACTTAGATTCAAAAGTCCGCCGACACTCAGGGAGAATTGCTCGTTAGAGGTTTCTAGTGTTACCATGACAAAACAAATAAAGTGTTGGATTTCATACTACTTCTTAAAAAATGGCCGTATCCTTGTCCAACCACAGCGAACGCTTAAAAATATTACAAATCGAGTTGCCATATTTCATAATGTGGTATCATTTGTCTCTTGAGTATTAACTATCATATATATATATATATATATATATATATATATATATATATATATATATATATATATATATATATATATATATATATATATATATATATATATATATATATATATATATATATATATATATATATATATATATAATATATATATATATATATATATATATATATATATATATATATATATATATATATATATATATATATATAAATATATATATATATATATATATATATATATATATATATATATATATATATATATATATATATATATATATATATATATATATATATATATATATATATATATATATATATATATATATATATATATATATATATATATATATATATATATATATATATATATATATATATATATATATATATATATATATATATATATATATATATATATATATATATATATATATATATATATATATATATATATATATATATATATATAGATATATATATATAGATATATATATATATATATATATATATATATATATATATATATATATATATAGAGAGATATATATATATATATATATATATATATATATATATATCTATATATATATATATATATATATATATATATATATATATATATATATATATATATATATATATATATATATATATATACATATATATACTGTATATATATACATATATATATATGTATATATATATATATATATATATATATATATATATATATATATATATATATATATATATATATATATATATATATATATATATATATATATATATATATATATATATATATTGTAATGGCTGGCTTTGACCACCACACAAAACACTACACTTATCAAATTGTATTCACCATCATAACGTACTAAGTCCACTAAAGGTGGAATAGTATCCAAACATCAATACGAGTGCAAAGTCAACTCAAGGGGACAAAGAAAATATCACAAAAATCTCCTTAATTTTAATACATAATATTTAGACAGAAATAACACCTGAACCACAATAATACAATAATAAATGATACACACTCACTCTTAAACTCCCTGCAAAAGAAAACAATTACACAATTAAAGAAAGGTCATCAACACAAACATACTAAAAGGAGAGAGGGTCCAGAAAGGAGAAGGCCAACGAAAAGTGAGAACATCCTAACAAATACAAACTAAATATCCCTATCTAGTGGACGATGGCTGGTTTGATTGAAAGGCTTTCACAAGCTCCAGTAATGACGTCAGCTGACAGGTCGTGATCACGATACTTAAATAGGTATAAATATTATTACCTTGGGACAGAGAGGTCCCCTTGGCTTTTACTGAACCAAGGGCAGTGCACAGAATGTATGATGAGACGTCCTTGCTGCAGAGAAAGGATATCCAAAACAAGCTCAATAGCTTCACAATGTGGCTCTGCAAAGGCGTGGAATAATATAGATCCAATCACAAATGTCGTGCCCTACAAGGTTGGAGGCTCAGAAACACACTAAGGAACCATCCTCAAAAAAAGCCCCTCCAAAACTCCGTTCACGCAGGAGCGCAGCCACGTAACCAACACCACTTGAAAATATAAAACAGCCGTTAGTCCATTATAACCACTAACATAACCACCAGTGAAAAGACAAACAATTAAAGCAAGAAAACAATAATTCTACAGTATATTTAACCTTATACATCTATAAAAACTTAAATAATTTAGAAATATTAAAGCAATAATGTTACACCTCCTCACCCAACCAAAAAAAAAAAAAATCCCAAAATTTTTTTTTCTAAAGTGATTTGAATTACAACATACAGGTTATCACATAATGAAATATTAAACCAACACTCAAAAATATTAAATATTAAACCAACACTCAAAAATAATTATTAAACAAACTGCAAAAACATGACAAACAAAAGGAAAGAGGGGGGGGGGGGGGGCAAGTACCAAGGTTTGCAGCTCACAAGGATAGCAATATATAACCAATACTAAACAAAATCTTAAACCTAAATTAATCACAAGTAAACTTTCCAAAACCAGAAAACCAAAACATCATCATCTGATAAATAGGTACCCAACCTAAAAATTTCACATCACTCATATCGTTAATAAACTTAATTAAGAGTCATTGCACTAACAACCGGATTCTGTATATATAGTCCAAAAGCTATAACCTTTTCCACACTCGATACACTGTTCATTTTCAGGGATACACATCACTCACTATCAATAAATGTTGATCACAAAAACCACTGTCTATTTCAGTGTTATATATCACACTCATCACCATAGTGTCCAATACATACACACACACCGAACGACACAGAGAAGACCACCACAAGACTCCCCTGCGCAACCAAACAAACAAACTCGATGAAGCGTAATTATTAGCCTGAAAATACAGAATACCAGATTAGTGCCTATCTCTTTTCTTAGCTTATTATAAACCTTATCGTACCTGACACCTCTAAACCTTAGTAGATTAACCTTAACTCAGTCTAGGGAACCACTCATACACCAGCCTGTAGCGCCTAAAAAACGGCTGTTGTGCTACAGACCCGTGAGCCCATGACCCATCTAATTAATCAATCATTAGAAAGTACCAGTGATCACCCTCACCTTTTAACCTTAAAGATCCCATATAATATACCCAGAACATTATAGTCTTCTGTAAACAAACCATGACTAATAAATCTTAAATATACATTTACTTCTACTCACTACGTGCCCACTTCAACAGCACACACACCATAATTAGAACGATACAGATACTACCTTTAATAACTGCATAGCCTTCTGTCAATCAACTAATATTCAACGCTGCGAGAGAGAAAATCGGCAACAATATTATCTTTTCCTGGGATGTGGGAAAATTCTAAATTCCATTCTTGCAGCATGAGACTCCACCTCATCAATCGTTGATTTTTATTTTTGTATCTGCTGATGAAGGTCAGGGGATTATGGTCTGTCAAGACCTTAATAGGTGTATCTGAGGAGGAGAGATAAACCTGAAAATGATTAATAGCGAATATTAACGCAAGTGTCTCTTTCTCCACAGTTGAATACCTACGTTGGGCGGAGGACAATTTTTTTGAAAAGAATGCGACAGGATGAGAAACTCCCTGCTCGTCATTCTGCAACAACACCGCTCCTACACCAACGTAACTTGCATCCGTGGCAAGAGAAAAAGGAAGGTCAAAATCAGGAGCTCTCAAGACAGGGAAATTAATTAAAACTCTTTTTAAATTATCAAAAGCCCTTTGAGTTTCATTCGTCCAGACAAATGCTACATTCTTTCTCAAGAGATTTGTTAACGGATCGGCTATATCCGAAAAATTCCTAACAAACCTTCGGTAGTACCCACTAAAACCAAGGAATCTTCGGACATCCCTCCTACATTTAGGGACTTCCATATTTTCAATACTTTCGATATTGGCCTGCTTAGGAGCAACTTTACCATTACCAACCTCATGACCCAAATATACCACCTTCGCCTTTGCGAAATCGCTTTTCTTTAAGTTAATTACCAAATTTGCCTTTTTCAACACCTCAAATAGTGCCCTAATACGTTTTAAATGGGTTTCCCAATCATCGCTATAAATAACAATATCATCAATATACACAACACATCCTTCTAAACCATGGACTAAAGTATTCATTAACCTCTGAAAGGTAGCAGCCGCGTTCTTCATACCAAACGGCATAACTTTACATTGAAACAATCCCTGTGGTGTTACAAAAGCAGACAGGGCCCTTGTCCGCTTTGAAAGAGGAACTTGCCAATAACCTTTCAACAAATCGAATTTGCTAATGTATTTGGCCTTCCCCATTCGATCAATACAATCCTCAATTCGAGGTAATGGATAACAATCAGATTTAGATAACTCATTCAACTTACGGTAATCAAAACATAACCTGAAATCACCGTCGGATTTCTTGACCAATACAACAGGTGATGACCAAGGACTTTGACTAGGTTCAATTAGGTCATGTTTTAGCATATAATCCACTTCCTTTGCTACAACCTCATTTTTGAAGGGATTCAACCTGTAAGGAGATTGTTTCACAGGAGTGGCGCTACCTACCTCTACATCATGTTCAAGGACCGAAGTCCTACCCGGTACATCCGAAAATAATTCTTTATAATTAGATACTAAATTTTTCAAAGACCTTTGTTCTTCCTTACCTAAATGTGAAATTACTCCTGAAAATTTTTCCAAAGACTTTCTATTATCCGACCGCCATTCACATCCATTAAAACAATTATCATCAATACCCTCCCCCTCTGAAAAAGAAAAATGGTTATTGTTCTCAGAATCTACCGTGTTCCCAATAGTTGCCACAGGAATGACTTTTTCCCGTTCCATATAAGCTTTCAACATATTTACATGACACAGTTGAAAAGGTTTCCTTCTTTGAGGTGTCTCCACTAAATAGTTAACTTCACTTATTGTTTTCAAAATTTTCCAAGGACCTGAAAAAGAAGCTTTCAATGGATTCCCTGGGAAGGGTAACAAAACCAATACTTTATCGCCTACCGCAAAGTCGCGTGCCTTGGACCTTCTATCAAAGAAAAACTTCATTCTTTTTTGGCTACATAATAAGTTTTCACCCGCAAATTTCCAAGCCTTGGTTAATTTATCGCCTAGATTAGACACATAATCCAATAAATTAACCTCAGGGACGTCTCCCTCCCAAGACTCACGAACCACATCAAGAGGACCTCGAACACAATGGCCAAACACAAGGCTGAAAGGCGAAAAACATAAAGACTGACTTGGGACAGAACGAAAAGCGAACAACAAATAAGGTAATTCCTTATCCCATTCAGAACAATTAATCAAACAATATTTCTTTACCATGGATTTCAGGGTCTGATGAAATCTCTCCAGAGCTCCCTGGCTTTCCGGATGATATGGAGAAGAGGTCACATGTTTTATATTTAACTCTGCCATTTTATCTCTGAAATACCTGCTAACAAAATTAGAACCACAATCCGATTGAATAATCTTAGGCATCCCAAACCTGGTAAAAAAGTCAATTAGTACAGTTAGAATCAAAAGAACGCCGACACTTAAGGGAAATCTTTCGTCAGATGTCACTAGTGTTCCCATGACAAAACAGACAAGGAGTTGCTTTTCTTACAACTTCTACGAAATGGGCGGAGCCTTCTCCAACCTAAGCGAATCAAAGACAGTAAGGCGCTGTCTTTGTGAGCGAAAGCATACAAAAGTCATAAATCGAGTTGCCATACTTTTTGTTGTTGTCATTTGACTTTTCGAATATCCACTACAAATACTGAACACACGAATACGCACACACACGCACACACACACACACACACACACACACACACATATATATATATATATATATATATATATATATATATATATATATATATATATATATATATATATATATATATATATATATATATATATATCCTCATTAACACATAAAATCATGTAAGAAACATTTGAGTGTCGTAGTCAAACAATTCCTTCCGTTAACAGCTACATTAGATTATTTCGACATCAGTCTTCTTCAAGCTACTGATGAAAGAAAAATTAGTTTCAATTATGATTTAATTTTATAAAACATTGATAGAAATACCATACATGAGTTATTCACACCTAAAGGACATTCAGAGAGAGAGAGAGAGAGAGAGAGAGAGAGAGAGAGAGAGAGAGAGAGAGAGAGAGAGAGAGAGAGAGAGAGTTGAAATTGCTTGAGCTTACTCTGGTTAATAAAGTAATCTACCAGCGCATTCTCTCCTTTTTAGACAATTATGCATATAAAAATTTGGATTATCATTATTATGCAATGTTTCCAATAGAAATGATTGCATCAAGCTTCCAAAAGCTCGTCGTTATTTTTCAGATGCTAGATTGACTGCTAAAAACTTTTTTAGCACTTAGATTTTCATAGATTGAGATCTTGGCCTAGAATAGTTAGCATTTACATTTCAATTGAAATTTTTAACATATACAGTAAATTTTTTGCTGTGTTGCTAATTCAATCTTCATCGCAAGAGCTTTATTCGCTTGATAATTATCGAGGCCGTATGGCAAAATTGGAGATAGTTATTGCAGGGTATAGATAACGGGATTATTTTGAGAGATTCAAATGCCTATCCAAATAATGGGTGATTTTGGGTAAAAAAAATAGCTGTAATTGGTGAGTCGTCCTTTGAGTTTTTGAGGATTTGCTCCCTTAAGGATCCGTATACCAACATTTGTCTGGGTTGATATAGTTACATCATTATATTTTGTCGTCCTCTATATACCTTAATTGCTCTGTAGGAAAATTTACCCTTTTGCTTCAAAATCAACCATGATATTTTATTTAACTGGAATAATAATAAAGGAAGAGGATATATACAGTTTACAAAAACTTGGGTGACAACACTTATTCATGGAAGCATGCTTCACAATGCAATGTTTTTTTAGTTTGATGGAGATTGTAAAAACGAAAATAGAGGAAAATTAAATACAGTGCACCAAATGCCTTATTTCGGAATCCAGCTAATGAATATCTTGTCTTGGCTTCACACAAATATCAAATAGTTCCAGGTTAGAATGGTCAAGTGAATGTGTTTCATGCTGCCGCTTTGGAGATATTTCTTTTCAGGAGGGACAATGAGAAGCTAAGAACCAAAATTGACGGCCCAATTTGACCACCGAAGCAAATGATAAAAAGGAACACAAATGTTGAATAATGAAACAGAGGAACACAAATGCTAAAGAATAAAAACCTAAAGAATGAAGGAAAGGAGCACAAGTGTTAAGGGATAAAGACCTGACAAGACATGTCAGGGGATAGAGAAAGAAGCTCAGAAAATAAAATATTAAGAGTGAGAAAAAATATTTAGGAATCCCAGGGTATCGCTCCTCAGCTGTATGATTTAGTGATTAAAAGGACAATCAAACATTTATTTCCGAGATATTTTAATATTTGGTTTTTCTCTTTCCCCGCTTACTGCATCAGCTATAGAAATTGTGGTTTAACTACTACTACCTTGATAGGCTGAGGAGCTGTTATGGATAGCCATTGCTCGAACAATCCGAACTAGAGCTTCAAGAATAGTAATATACATTCGCTTGTTAAGCGCCCATCTACCTCGAGTAATTCACCCGGTCAAAAGACCCACATCCAGCACCACATAGCTGTGCTAATTCGGGCACTTGATCACTGTAAATAAGGACTTTACCGTGAAGAGTTAATCCTCTTTGAATCAAGATTAGCCTATAAGACCTTTGTGCAGGAAATTGATAAGAGTCAGTTTGATCGCCAAGCTGAGTAATTTCTCAAGATAAAGCTACTAGCAATTACTGTATATAATCATTGATAACCTACAATCAGGGTATTAGCATGGGGAATCATTTTGTGTTTATGCCATCTCCACGTGATTTTTTTTTTTCAGGCAAATTAGAGGAGAATACATTTTTGTAAAAATAAGCATATCATATTTTATTACAAAATTTTGAAAACTTTCGTCGTTCTGCAACTAAATAGCCTTTTTTTATGATTTGTCAATAAAACAAATTTCTGAAAGCTTTTGCCAGAATGAAAAAACATCCTCATTCACCACAATATAATTTACGTTCGTAACGAAAGATTAAATTCTGATTGTATTCAAGGTGCTATCCAGTCATCAGTAGCTATTGCATCCATCATCGACAATCTTTTATGTAAAGTTAATACTTAAATTTCGCTACATATCAACCTTCCAACACCAGCAATTACTTTATTCTACTGCTGCTAACTTTTACAAATCAACTAATAATGAATTAGGTTAGCCAAATTTTCTAAAACATTAACGCTTGTCAAATAACATTTTGTCAATGATTCAGTATCTTACAGGCTGTATCAAGAATCTGCAATTAACCTGTCTTCACAACCCCCAAAACAGAAATGACTTTGACTTTTCCTATTTCCATAGTCTCGGACTGGCCAGGGCAAGGGGGTGAAGGGGAAACTTCCCCCCCCCCACCCCGACCCTTCCCTGGAAAGTTTCTACTTGGTCTTTCATACAAAAGGTAGTAATCGAAAAATAATGCTATATATATATATATATATATATATATATATATATATATATATATATATATATATATATATATGTGTGTGTGTGTGTGTGTGTGTGTGTGTGTGTGGGTGTGTGTGTGTGTGTGTTGTATTTGCAGTGAATAGTTGAGAAGTTGAATGGGAAAACAATGAAATATGAAATATGGCAACTCGATTTGAAACATTTGTATGCTTTTGCATACAGCCCTTTACTGTCTTTGATTCGCTATGGTTGGAGAAGGCTCCACCCATTTCTTGGAAGTTGTAAGAAGAGCAACTCTTTGTCTGTTTTGTCATGGGAACACTAACGACATCTGACGAGAGATTTTCCCTGAGTGTCGGCTTTCTTTTGATTCTAACTGTACATCTACAATTTTAACACTTTTTATTGTACGTAGTGGTATTGCCTCGGGATATCGAGACATCCTATCCATGATTGTCAAAATATACTCATTACCACTACGCGTCTTCGGTAATGGTCCAACCACATCAATAATGACTTCCTTAAAAGGTTCGGAAACTACAGGAATAGGACATAGAGGCGATTTTGGAATCCGCTGATTGGGTTTACCGACCCTCTGGCACACATCACAACTATTGACAAACTTCTTTACATCTGCCTTCAACTTCAGCCAATAATAATTCCCTAACAATTTGCAAGAAGTTTTATGAATTCCAAAATGGCCGGCCAGACCACTTTCGTGCGCCAATGACATTAACTCCTTCCTGTAACCAAAAGGAACCATTATCTGTTTCACAATTTCATAATCAACATTATCCACCCCCATAGGCCTACTCAACCTATATAAAATATTATTAATTATCTTAACCCTGGATAGGTACGGTGGGTCGTTTGCGACCCCGAGCGTCAAAAAAAAACAGGTTTTTCTCACGTGACTCACCCCCGTGACTGAATTTGTGGGTGATCGACCTGCAGGAGGTGTCTCCCCTACACGCTCTAGTAGTGTCCAGATGTGCATTGCTGTAGCTGTACTCCTTCCCCGATTTCTGAGACGCGTCGGGGTCGTTCGCGTCCGAGTTTACCCTTCTAGGGTAGTTTGCATAATTATCAAAGTTATTACGTATTATGAAATTGTCGTAGAATGGTGCAACTTGTATAGGTTATCAGTTGTGGAAAGTCTTGGTGGATTGTTTGGCTACCATGTGCATGTTTTTTTTTTTAGTTAAAATGTCGTTCATCACCACGAGGACCATTTTACCGCGAGTGCCCCTTTTTCATTTTTTTTCATTTTTTTGCCAAGTCATTTTTCCGTAAGATATTGCCAAATAGTGTCGTAAAACTTTTGCTTGTTTAGTGTTGGAAAGTGTGTCTAGATGATCTGGCTACCCATGCATGACTTTGTTTTTGTCAGAATCGACGTAGTTATTGGTATATTGGGTATTTAACTGCGGTTACCAATTTCTGTTTTTTTTTCAATATTTGTAAAAATTACTACGTAGTAAGGAATTGCCGTATATTATTCATTTTTTTTTTCATGCTTATGTGTTAGAAAGTGTGCCTTGATGGTTGGGCTAACACGTGCATGTCTTTTTTTTTATCTGAGATGTCGTATATTAGAATGTCGGGCATTTTACCGCGAGTGTCCCTTTTTCATTTTTTTTCATTTTTTTGCCAAGTCATTTTTCCGTAAGATATTGCGAAATAGTGTCGTAAAACTTTTGCTTTTTTAGTGTTGGAAAGTGTGTCTAGATGATCTGGCTACCCATGCGTGATTTTGTTTTTGTCAGATACGACGTAGTTATTGGTATATTGGGTATTCAACTGCGGTTGCCAATTTCTGTTTTTTTTCAATATTTGTAAAAATTTACTACGTAGTAAGGAATTGCCGTATATTATTGATTTTTTTTTCATGTTTATGTGTTAGAAAGTGTGCCTTGATGGTTGGGCTAACACGTGCATGTCTTTTTTTTTATCTGAGATGCCGTATATTAGAATGTTGGGCATTTTTCCGCGAGTGCCCCTTATTATTTGTTTTGCATTTTTTTGCTTAGTCATGTTACCGTAAGGAATTGGCAAGTAGTGTCGCAAAACTTATATTTTTATAGTGTTGGAAAGTGTTTCTAGATGATCTGGCTACCCATGCCTATTTTTTTTTTAGCCAGATATGGCGTATATATAAGTATGTGTTCGATTTTCCTGTGATTGCCATTTTTTCGTTTTTTCCCTTTTCTTTCAAAATTACTACGTACTAAGGAACTATCACAGAGTAATATTTCATTTATATGTTTATTTGTCGGAAAATATGCCTTGATGGTTTGCCTAGCACGTGGCTGAAATTTTTTTTTCTGAAATGCCGTATATTAGAATGGCCATTTTTCCACGAGTGCCCCTTTTTATTTGTTTTGCATTTTTTTGCTTAGTCATGTTAACGTAAGGAATTGGCAAGTAGTGTCGCAAAACTTATAATTTTATAGTGTTGGAAAGTGTTTCTAGATGATCTGGCTACCCATGCCTATCTTCTTTTTTTAGCCAGATATGGCGTATATATAGGTATGTGTTCGATTTTCCTGTGATTGCCATTTTTTCGTTTTTTCCCATTTCTTTCAAAATTACTACGTACTAAGGAACTATCACAGAGTAATTATTCATTTAGATGTTTATTTGTCGGAAAATGTGCCTTGATGGTTTGCCTAGCACGTGGCTGAATTTTTTTTTTCTGAAATGCCGTATATTAGAATGTTAGCCATTTTTCCTCGAGTGCCCCTTTTTATTTGTTTTGCATTTTTTTGCTTAGTCATGTTACCGTAAGGAATTGGCAAGTAGTGTCGCAAAACTTATATTTTTATAGTGTTGGAAAGTGTTTCTAGATGATCTGGCTACCCATGCCTATCTTTTTTTTAGCCAGATATGGCGTATATATAGGTATGTGTTCGATTTTCCGGTGATTGCCATTTTTTCGTTTTTTCCCAATTCTTTCAAAATTACTACGTACTAAGGAACTATCACAGAGTAATGATTCCTCTAGATGTTTATTTGTCGGAAAATTTTGTTTACTTTTTTTTTTTATTGAATATCATCAAATTTTTTTAGCTAAAATATTGTTTTACATTTTTTTTTTCGATTTTATTTCCCTTCAAAAAAAATTTTTTGGGTCAGAATTTTAATTTTATAGTCGTAAAATAATCGACAATTATCCAGCAACCCACCATACAATTTTTATGCATATCCAATAATAATTAGATTAGTAAATAACACCTTGAAATTGACATACCCTTCCTACATTTCAAGTGGCAGATTAGGGAGTCTGAGTCAGTGTGGTTGGCGGCCATTTTGTGGACATATCCGAAGCGTAAGCTGCCCTATCTATATATATTCTTGTTCCCTATAGAATTTGTGATATTTTGGTATATTTTTACCTGCATAAATATCATATTATATATTAAATATATGTATTTTTTTACGGAATTTCTAAGTACTCAAAAAATTACCTTTAGATATGGCCCCTGATATAAATGTAATTTAAAAAATAATGAAGATTTTTTTACATATTTCTATTTTAGGATAACATATGTTTATTCCCTAAAAAAATTAGCCACTTCCTATTTCATTTGGGTACCCCAAAAAATTCATGAAATTTGGACAAATTTTTTTGGCCAAAAAAAGTTACCCTTTTTTTCTCATTTCAGATCTTCACCTCCATGGGTCTGACTTCATCCAAAATACATCAAGATGTGTCCTAAACATTCAAGAATCAATTCCTAAAAGGATTTGTGTATATATGTATAAACTTTTTTTTTATGAATTTTTATGTCAGGTCTTTTTTTTTTTCTACTTAATTTTTTAAAATATTTATAATAAATAGTTTTTCTGCAGATGAGTAGTATTTATCTATACAGTTGTTTTAAGCATTCATTGAAGTTTTTTTTGGCAAAAGAAAAAAGGAGGTTACTGCAAAAACTGATTTTTCAAGAATTTTTTTTGGCGTCGGGGTCGTTCGCGTCCGAGTATACCCTTAAAGGGGTGTCCGAGGACCGTACCTATCCAGGGTTAAATTTGGGACCAGTCATATCAGACACTTCCCCTGACTCGATAGGGAGTTCCATAAACTCCTTTTTCTGGGCTTTGATTAGCTCTTCAGTAGTCCAATTTAACTTGTCCGTTAACATTCCAAGATCTACAGCTAGGCTATCACTACGATCTAAACTACTTAAATCTACATCAATTGTTGACTCTGCAGCGTCAACAATTCTAGCACTAGAACGAGTAACTGCTGCTACTTCACTATCAGGGTTTATCAATATCGGACAATTATTATTCTTCATAGCCACATCATTCCCTAACACAACATGAACCTCCTTAACCGGGAATTTATCAACTATGGCCAATTTCAAATTCCCTGCAAAGGAAGGACAGATTAAATTAAAATTTTCAATAGCATACGACTTTACGGAATCAGGAAAACCAGCCAATAACACAAATTCCCCACTTTTGGGTACAAAATTACAAGGTAATGCCTCCTTTAGTATCAAAGACTGAGCTGCACCGGTATCACGCAAAATACGCACTCGTCCTTTCTCGGACGAATTGGCGAAGGAGACACTACCGAAGGACAAATATCTGTCAAAACAACCAGGTAGTCATTGATCAGCGGATGTTGTTGGGGTAGGTTCTCTCTCTCTCTCTCTTCCACGCCCATTACTGGCCTAACATTAGCATTTTGGGATTTTCTAAACGCATAACACATGCTCTTAACATGCCCCTTCTTATTGCAAAAGAAGCACGTCAATGTTTTCAATTTCTCTGGATTGTATATATTTGGCCTATTGCCTCTGTTAGGAGAAAAATTATTATTAGCATTGCCCTGATTATTATTACTTCCCTGATTATTTCTACTAAACACCTTAGCATTATTATTAGGATTAGCATTATTATTCCTACCCATCTTAACCCAACCAGAATTCACCTTTGTCGTTACTCCCCCTAACTCACTCTTATGAGACAAGCAATATTCGTCACTAGCGATGGCTACCTCCTGAACAGTCTCGAGTTTTAACTCTTCGAGGTGGACCTTCAGCTTATCCGGGACACACCTCTTAAACTCCTCCACCAACATTAACTCCTTCAATTTCTCAAAATCTCCCACCTCCTTGGACTTGAACCAATCGCTAGCATACTGTTCCTTCGCCCTGGCAAATTCAACAAAAGTTTGTTCCCTACATTTTTCTAAGTTCCGGAAGCGTTGCCTATAAGCTTCAGGGACTAACTCATAGGCCTTCAAGACAATAGCCTTTACACTCTCATAATCTGCTGATAGATCCTCCTCCAGCGTTACATATACCCTCTGAGCTCTTCCAACCAATTTACTTTGTATAAGAGTGGTCCAATACTCTTGGGGCCACTCCAACCTTGCAGCAATCCTCTCAAACGATACAAAAAACTCTGCTACATTATTTTCTTTAAATTTAGGTACAAATTTGAGAGCCTGCGATAAATTGATAGCAGGAGTTACTAACCTATTTGGGGAATGGGCGGGGGAAAAAGAACCTGGGTTTCTCATGGCAATCTCATGCTGCCTCTCTTTTTCTCTTTCCCCTGCCTTAAACTTTTCCATTTCAAATTCCATTTGTCTCAGGACAATCTGCTTATCCAAAATTTCTATAGACACTACTTCATCCGGTTTCACCTCTTGTTCCCCACCTGTCTTTACAGTTTTAACATAATCATAAATGAGCAATAGCAATACACCCTTTCTTATGGACACATCATATTCCAATTCAAAATGTTCTGCTACAACTTCCAAGTCTTCCCTATTTAACTCTGCCAACCTCTCTTGCCATCCCTCTCCTCCAAGGAGTTCTAGTACGTTAACAACCATGATTACTTATTCAAACAAAATACTAAATTTGCACAAAACAACACCGAGGAGGTGAAAATACACTGCCTGAAAAATTACCCCAAGAATTAACTTTGCACAAACACTGGTGAATACTCAGGAACGGAATATCCAGTCACGGTCGCCACTTGTAATGGCTGGCTTTGACCACCACACAAAACACTACACTTATCAAATTGTATTCACCATCATAACGTACTAAGTCCACTAAAGGTGGAATAGTATCCAAACATCAATACGAGTGCAAAGTCAACTCAAGGGGACAAAGAAAATACCACAAAAATCTCCTTAATTTTAATACATAATATTTAGACAGAAATAACACCTGAACCACAATAATACAATAATAAATGATACACACTCACTCTTAAACTCCCTGCAAAAGAAAACAATTACACAATTAAAGAAAGGTCATCAACACAAACATACTAAAAGGAGAGAGGGTCCAGAAAGGAGAAGGCCAACGAAAAGTGAGAACATCCTAACAAATACAAACTAAATATCCCTATCTAGTGGACGATGGCTGGTTTGATTGAAAGGCTTTCACGAGCTCCAGTAATGACGTCAGCTGACAGGTCGTGATCACGATACTTAAATAGGTATAAATATTATTACCTTGGGACAGAGAGGTCCCCTTGGCTTTTACTGAACCAAGGGCAGTGCACAGAATGTATGATGAGACGTCCTTGCTGCAGAGAAAGGATATCCAAAACAAGCTCAATATGTATATAAATGTATGTATATATATATATATATATATATATATATATATATATATATATATATATATATATATATATATATAAATATATATATATATATATATATATATATATATATATATATATATATATATATATATATATATATATATATATATATATATATATATATATATATATATATACGTGTGTGTGTGTATATATTTATATACATATATATATATATATATATATATATATATATATATATACATATATATAAATATATATATATATATATATATATATATATATATATATATATATATATATATGTGTGTGTGTGTATACAGTATATATAAATATGTATATATTATATATCTATATATATATATATATATATATATATAGATATATACATATTTATATATACTGTATACATATATATACATATATATATATATATATATATATATATATATATATATATATATATATATATATATATATATATATATATATATATATATATATATATATTTGGGGTCAGGCCATGTCGTCCTGACTACAGTGATATTCCCAGAGAATTTTACCTTAAGGTATCCAGAATTCTAACTCCTGGAGCGAATATCCCTAAATAAATCAAACAGGGATATCGCATAATATCAGAGGACGTATTCTTGACAGGTCACATAGCTATCTTCACCCTGAACAGTATTAACGCTTCGAGGGGTTACAGTGACAAGAATCTGAAACGAGAATGAAAAGAGAGCCGTTCATAAGGAATCTCTCCTATTCCGTTTCCAGTGTGTATCAGATGAAGGCGGCAGCGCCATCTTTATTCCTTTTCGTGTAGCTCTACTACTTGGTGTTTTCCCTTGTGTTCTCTCGTAATTTTGGATATTGTTCAACATTTTGATGCATTCTCCGGCCTCTTCTGCATCTGGAAAGTTGAGTATTATCTTTACTTTGTATAAATGTAAGCTCTTGTCATTTTGGATTAAATCAAAAGTGATTTTAACGTAAACAAGAGCTGTTGCCTACCGGAGGCATTCTGGATGCTGTTGCTCGCTATATATGGGTCATTTATCTAGCCAGAGCGATGTTCCCGGTTTTTATGCTTTAATAAATTTAGCTACTTAGTGCCTCCAGGAATTCTTATATGATGCCGTTAGTTTTCAGTTCGGAGATTTAGGTAACCGATCTTGCCCTTCGCGAGGCTTAGTAGCCTAGGCGTCTGGCCCTAGTATTTTCATGCAGGATATAAGTTTTCCGAGGGTTACGTTATTGAAGCTATAGCCAAATATTTTATACATGTAAGATATTGGTGAATTTTCTTCTCCAAAATTGTATACGAGAGAGTTTTGGTGATTTAGGTAATCGATTCTCACCGCACCTACGCTAGTAGCCTATGGGAATGTAGTATACTTTCGCACACCCCCGATTGTTCTTTTCTCCTCCGGAGACTAAGTTCAATCCCTCTCTCCCTCTGAGTAATCCTTAGGCTTAGTCCTAGCAGTTCTATCTGAATAATATTCAGGTATAACTATACTAGGATATGTCTGTTCTGACCTGGTAACCAGATTGTCTGGATTTTGGGTTTGGGGTAGAACATCAGAGTTTCTAGTCTGTGGTCTGCGTATTCCTAGCATAGAGAATGAGTTCCCTTTGCTGGGTTAGGTGCAGACACAGGAGGCTTTGCTACCCTAGTCCACATCTGAAGGATTCTGTACGAGATGATTCCTTCCTCTAGTGGTCTAGCAGACTATCCTGTGTTGTTATTCTCGGGCTGGAGAATGAGTTTTCTCTGTTGCCTGGCAAAATAACTACACGTAACTTTCTTCTGGTATAGAGGAGGATAGCAAGTATTACCAATCTTCTTCCATAATAGACAACCCTAGGTTAGGATGAGCTTTCCTAACTGCTGGGTGTGTCTCATACTAGAACAAAGTTTATAAGACCCTTATCCCTTCCCCTTCTCTCTTTCTTAGTGATGGCCTAGCCATTGCATCTCTTGGCCGCAGTCCTACTTCCGTACCTAGTGTAGGTTAGGATGGAGGACCGGCTCAGCTCTCTGCTGGCCGGCAATTACGTCCCGGCCGGCAGAGACCCTTTTTCTTCTGTAGAGTGAGCCCCAGACCTCCCTTGGTCTCCCTTCCGTGTCTGCTGGTAGAGCCCGGCAGGCTATGCATTAATAGGAAGCCTGAATGCTACATTCTCCCCTTCCATATGTTCACTCTTTCTGGATGGAAGGTCCTATGGCAATGCCGCCTTATAGCCTTACATCCATACTGTCTCCCTTACAAGTGTTTTGTACTCCTAGCCCGGCTGCCGGCCGTTTAAGCCGGCAGCCGGCCGTTTAAGCCGGCAGCCGGGCAGGTGGAGGTTCTCTGGTTCGTAGTCACTGCCGGCAGGCATGGGTATTGCTACCTTTGCCTGCCGGCAGTAGAAACACACCCCGAAATCTGTGGGCCACTACGATTAGCGGCCGGCAGCTGGGTGCTAGTATTTTCAGTTGCCGGTCGGCAATTATTGCCGGCCGCCACACATTTGCGAACCAGTGACCTGCCGCCTATTAGTTAAAGGTAGCATACCTTTGAACTATACAGGGATAAATGCTGGCCAGCAAAGCAGCATGCGATGTATAGTAGTTACTATATTTGTGGTGTAGTACACACTGCATTAATAAAACTACAGTACAGAGTTTGTTTTAACACTAAAGTTCTTCCAACATACTTAATGTTATCTTGTACAGCCTTTTGTTGAGACCGTATAATATATAGAAAGTGAGTTCTTTCTGTATTAATTCTATCCCGTATATTAAAACTTTATTTCAAGGTGTGAGCTACACCTTAACTTCCCGCTTAGGAAATTACTTAAGGTATTCTAGAATAAGAATTAACCTTAGTTTTAATATGTTGGGAGGTTACAGCAATTGGCTGGACAGGAAATACAAGTGTGCGTCTTTCTTTCTTTCCTTTATATCTTTACTGTGTAAGCTACATGTTTTAATATAAGTGAAAAGCCTTCACTTGATACTCATGGTTTTTCTTCTCTTTACAGGAGGACTATCCGAAGTGCGGGAGTATGTTCTGCAATGTCCGCAGCAAGAACTTCTGTGGACATCAGTTTTGCAGGAGGCACGCAGCATGCGCAACCTCCAAAGGTGATCTCCGATTTGTACCATATGTTCTAACCTGATTACTGAGGCATTTGACACCCCTAAGTCGGCGGAGTCAAGGGATGCTGCCAGGGAAAAGTTACGAACCTGGATGAGGGGTTTTCAGAAAAACACTTCAGGGCCCTATCTTCCAAATGAGAAGTTGAAGGCCTACCTTTTCCCTAAGGCATCGGTTGATGCAGTCATTCCTCAGCCTCAGGAGGTGATACCAACTGCACAGAATCCAGTAGATTCTGAAGTCTCGGCCGCCCTTCAAGACATCCAATTGGACGATAGGATGCCGGAGGTGCCGGATTATAGAGAGAAGGACCTTCTGGGAGAAGGTCAGGAGGAGGAGCTGTCCCAGGTTCCTGAAATAGAAGAGGAAGAAATCGACGAGGTGTTGGTTACATCGGTTCCGGACCCAGAACCTGTTCCCTCTACATCGTCTGCTATCCCAAATGACCTTGGAAGGACTCTTTCTTCTATTGTTGAGATGATTCAACAAATTCAAAAGAAGAATGATGAAAAGGAAGCTGTAATGAAAATTGAGATACATAGACTTGCAGCATCACGTGGGCCCCAGAAGCAACTCAACGTGAAGGATCTTCCTTTGTGCTCGGATACCAATCCTTGGAGGTATGTCGAACAAAGGCCAATGACTACCGGGAAGATTGTTATATCGGAGAAGTTGGGGGCAATTCCCCTGGAAGATGTGGAATTTTGGCCCAACAAAGACTTTTACCTGGACTGATATGTCCGTCTTAAGAAGGAGCCAGCCTCAAAGGAGGAGATGGAGCCGAAGGAGGTAATAGTTCTTGACCATAGTAAAGCACAGGCGTCACTGGCGAGCTCGATGAAAGAGAAGGGCTTCACGAACTCAAAGGTGCCAGCCTTGAGTAAGCTGCTTCCCTCCTTTGTGGCCTCTCCAACCAGAGCCATTCCCTTCATGGAAAAGGGATGTAAGGCAGCCTTAAAGGTGGTGGAGGCAGGGATACTATGCCCCTCCTTAGAGGAGTGCAAGCCGTTATCTCTGACCTTGCCCTTGGACCAAAAAGACTGGAAGGACGTTCACCTTACCTTCTCAGTCGAAAAGCTGGAGGCTGATAATACCGAACGTCAGTTTGGTGAGGAACTTCTAAAGCTGTCGGAGTCTCTCTTGCGCAGAGAGCAAGAGATGAAAGAAAGACTTGCGGCATTGATGTCGTTGCAAACGACATTGGAAACGATGGCAAGTAACCCCAAGAACCAGGATATGTTCATGGTAGTGGCCAAAACCCATCTGGCCACAGTTACGAAGGATCTCTATAGCTTTATTAAAGCTAGGAGAGCCTGTAGAGAGTTCGTGTTCGCCTAGGCTGCGGTGAGGCACGAACCGAGGAAGCTGATCTCCTCTTGTATCTGGAGTAAGGATCTCTTTCCCAACGAAGTGGTTAAAGAGGTAGTAGAAAAGGCCGCCACGGAGAATAGGAACCTTCTCAAAAAGTGGGGCTTAGATCTTAAGAGAAAGTCTTCTCCGGATGAGGATCCCCTACCCAAGAAGAGGACAAAAAGGCCTAGGCTATCCTCTCGGCCGGTTAAACCCTACCGACAGCAACAACAACAACTTCCTGCAACCGCGGTGCCTCAGATAGTGGCACAACCTCCATCCACGTACCAGCTGGTACCTCAACAAGTGGCGACATAGTCGCCAGTTTTTAACCCATCCTTCGAAAGGCAGACTTCTTCCTTTCGTTCGAGGGCTAGTGGAACAGCCAGAGGTTCTTCTAGACGCCCTTCAAGGGGAAGGGGATCCAGGGGAGGACGCGGTCAAGGAGGCAAGGCCTCAGATCCACAACAACAGAAGTGAGATGCTTCCAGTAGGAGGGAGGCTACATCTATTTAGGGATCGTTGGACCTTCGATCCCTGGGCCCACAGCCTAATAAACAATGGACTGGGTTGGAGGTGGAGCAGTCCTCCACCTCAGTTTCCTCAATTCTTCCACCACTCTACCCCCGTTCTGGAAGAATATGTCCGAGAACTCTTAGAGAAAAGAGTAATCCGAAAAGTTAAGTCCATCAAGTTCTAAGGAAGGCTGTTTTGTGTTCCAAAGAAGGACTTAGAAAAACTCAGAGTCATTCTAGACTTGTCGCCATTCAAGAAGTTCATAGTGAACTACAAGTTCAGAATGCTCACACTTCAACACATAAGGACCCTACTGCCCAAAAGGGCATATACTGTCTCTAAAGACTTGTCTGACGCTTATTGGCACGTTCCAATTAATCGTCACCTCTCTTCCTACCTAGGCTTCAAGTTACATAGAAAACTTTACGCCTTCAGAGCCATGCCTTTCGGGCTGAACATAGCCCCAAGGATTCTCACGAAGCTCGCGAACGCAGCCGTCCATCAATTACGCCTAAAGGGGATCCAGGTAGTGACCTACTTGGACGACTGGCTGGTGTGGGCAGAATCCAGGACAGAATGCATGCAAGCCTCTAAGACAGTGATCCAATTCCTGGAACATCTGGGATTCAAGATCAACATCAAAAAGTCTCGACTATCTCCAGCTCAAAAGATTCAGGGGTTGGTAATCCATTGGAATTTGGAGTCACATCGACTTTCCATTCCTGGGAAGAAGAGGAAAGCAATAGCAGGATCTGTCAAGAAACCATTGAAATCCAAACGGATATCAAGACGCGAACAGGAGAGAGTGCAGGGTTCTGTACAGTTTGCTTCGATAACAGATCCAGTGCTATGAGCACAGCTAAAGGATGCAACAGGAGTCTGGAGAAAATACGCATCAAACGCGCGAAGAGATCTAATGAGGCCACTACCGACTTGACTGCGAACGCTTCTCAAGCCGTGGTCCAATGCCATGCAATTGAAGAAATCAATACTTCTTTAACCTCCTCCCCCGTCAGTGACTATCCACACAGACGCTTCAAAGGAAGGCTGGGGAGGTCACTCTCATCAGAAGAGAGTCCAAGGAGCTTAGTCCAATCTTTTCAAGTCATTTCTCATCAACTTTCTAGAAGCCATGGCAGTACTTCTGACACTAAAGAAAGTATCTCCTCGCCACTCGACCCACATAAGATTGGTTCTAGAGAGCGAGGTGATAGTGAGATGCTTGAATCGACAAGGGTCGAGGTCACCTCAAATCAACCAAGTGATGTTGGCCATATTCCGTTTGGCGGAAAGGAAGAAATGGCACATGTCACCAGTTCACATTCAAGGGTTTCGCAATGTGACAGCGGACGCTCTATCCAGGTTTACACCAATAGAGTCAGAATGGTCCCTAGACGCAGGATCGTTCTCCTTTATCTCGAGTCAAGTCCCGGAGATGCAGAAAGACCTCTTTGCGATGAAAGACAACAAGAAAATAGATCGTTATGTGTCCCCATACGAGGATCCGCTAGCGGAGGCGGTGGACGCTATGTCCCTAGACTGGAACAGATGGTCCAGTATTTATCTGTTCCCTCCGCACAACCTCCTTTTGAAGGTCCTCGACAAACTGAGATCCTTCAAAGGGAAAGCGGCAATAGTGGCCCACAAGTGGCCAAACAGCGTGTGGTTCCTTCTGGCATTGAAACTACGACTAAAGCTCGCACCGCTACTGGATCCATCCCTGTCTCAGCGAGTACAGAGGTCAACTGTCTCGCTTCATCACAGAAAACCCGGACCCTACATCTCATGATTTTCTCTCCTTAGCAATGAGAAAAAGATTCCGGGTATCAAAAGCCAGTTTAGACTTTTGGAGGAAACCAGAAGACATAATGAGGCTTCAGGGAAGAAGCGGGTATCCTTTGTCAAGGCGAAGAAACCAATAAGAAATCTCGACAGATTTCTATTTATCATTCTTCATTGACCTTCATGAGCAAGGTTTAGCAGCCAACACAATATTATTGTGCAAGTCTGCCTTGACAAGACAGATACTATATGCCTTTCAGGTCAACCTTTCTAACGACGTTCTTAATGAATTACGAAGGCCCATGCTAGGCTTAGTCCTTCAGCGCCTCCAAGACCCATTTCATGGTCATTAGATAAGATTCTTCATTGTGCCTAAATAATGAACAATGAGGAATGTGCTTAGAAGGTTTTAAATTTAAGTCATATTTCTGTTTGTACTCGCTTTGAGGGCCAGAGTTATGAAATAGTGGCTCTCTCTAGAGAGGAAGGCCTCGTCCAGTTCTTGGAGGGAGAACTGAATCTATTTCCAGACCCAACGTTTCTTACCAGGAACAAGCTACCCACCAACAAGTGGGGTCCCTAGAAATTCTGCCCTCTGAAGGAAGATGATTCTCTATGTCCAGTGGAGTGGCTAAAGGTCTATCTTCATAGAACTTCAGACTTTAAGGGAGGACAGCTGTTCAGAGGAGAAACCTGGGGTTCAATGTTATCTCTGAAACAACTAAGGGCGAAACTCACCTGTGTTATTCGCAGAGCGGATCCAGACAGTACACCCTTAAGTCATGATCTGAGGAAAGTTGCCTCTTCCATGTAATTTCTTTAATTTTATGGACTTTGAACATCTTTGTTCGTACACCGGCTGGTAGTCATCCAAGGTGTTCTTTATGCATTATGCGAAGCAAGTGGAGCAACTCAAGAGGTCTGTGGTAGCAGCAGGTAGAATTTTTAAACCTTCTGTTCAAATCTGCGAGGAACAGTGTAATTAATTTGGGACGATTAATTAAGAGGGTGGGTGCGTAGTCACAGTTTGTTACTAGACACTGAGCGATAGGCCACTAATGTATCCTTACGAACTGTTCCATTGACTTTGGTGAACTATAGCATAATACGGACACTTGTGCCAAGCGTTTCTTACGCTAGTGTAAATAAACAGTATACAGACTATCATTATTATTAGTAATTCGATTGAAGTGGCAAATCTGTTTCCTGTTAGACGAAACAATATTTTCTGTTGACTGTTTTCTTTATGCTTTAATGGATATCGTCCACATTTTATAAATTTTATAAATGTTGATCTGACATGTATGTTTATCAAATTTTTAATAAACTAGTTTATAGTGAACCCAGCGCCTTATTCGCCCACACTCATCTTATTAGAAATGTACTGAGCATTAAGATTAAAATATGGATAATTTTATCATGGAATGTCTTTTAAGATTGTTCCTTTCTTCAAGCAAAATCCACTCGCTTTAACCCTTCTCTAGGAAGGGTTGACGTTGTACCCTAATGGGATGGTGGTAGAGATGCAAAATTTGTTCCTATGCAGATATTACTGTTATCCAATAGTTAATAAGAGTAGATACATTGGCGGATATGTCAGGAATTCATACTGACTTTGGTGACTCTTATACAAACTTTGCCTTATAATGTATAGGGCGAGACCACTATACAAGCTTGTCATTTTTTCATCCATAGTTATGATGTACTCCTCGAGACTTTTTCCAGAGTCTAGTACGACTCTTCCCTGTAGGGGGCAGGAAGCACTAACATAGTTCATGCTTAGATGAAATGATGTATGAGAGTAACATCATAGGTCTCTAGGTCTAGACTGACCAGGAAAATACTTTCTTGAGGGTACGGCACCGGTTGAGAATCCACAGATACAGTAATGCTCTGGTAAACTTCCATCAGGACGACATAGCCTGAGCCCAAAAACCGGATTTTGAGCGAAGCGAAAAATCTATTTTTGGGTGAGGTAGCCATGTCGTCCTGATGGACCCGCCCTTCCTTTTATCGTAAAAGGGCTTATTGACCCCACCCTATAATACAGTATCTGTAGCACCTCGTATATCGCTACAAGGAATACAGATGGCGCTGCCGCCTTCATCAGATACACACTGGAAACGGAATAGGAGAGATTCCTTATGAACAGCTCTCTTTTCATTCTCGTTTCATATTCTTGTCACTGTAACCCTTCAAAGCGTTAATACTGTTCGGGGTGAAGATAGCTATATGAGCATGTCTGGGGTACTTTCATAGGTTGAACACAACTCTGTGGTTTTGAAGAGAAAGGGATGTCGCAAGTCTCTCCTTTGACTCCTGTTCATTACACAAGAGCAACTCAGACAATTTATGGAGACATACCTTGAATTGTCGACTTGCGACGTCCTTGTCTAATTTTCCTACTGAAAATGTCAAATGGACTTCCTTCCAATTCTTTTCCTGGCCGGGAAAAGCTGGTGACAAAGGCTTGCACTCATCGAGTGTGGGACATGGCTTACCCGCCTATACCGCTTTGGCAACAGAAGTAAATGCCTTCCTCATTAAGGGGAATGATAGTAAAGTAGGAGCAAGAAAGGAAGGGTGTCCGTTATTCAGTGAGAATACCTTCGACTCTGAATAACCCACCTTTCTTAGACTACCTGAAAGGATAGTCTATGCCTTATCATGATCGAGAATCAAGACCTCCTTTGGTTCCATTCCTTTTTTTGACTTTGGTTCGTACTTCAGTCGAACCCAACAATTAGGGAAAGCATCAAAGCTTGGCCAAAATTGAATTTTGTCCAAAGGAACAGCACCTATTTTCTCTGAGATGCAGAGATTGCCATTTGAAATCGGCATCTGCTCCGCGAACCTCCAGGGATTGGTTATGGAGCATGTTGGTAGGTCTTGATTCATGGGTCGTTTGACTGACCCCTGGGAAGCGACAAGAGAAACTTTACGAGGATCTATCTTGCGTTTTACTTCCTGCTTTTCGTTTTGTTTACGAAAGCTCTCTATTTGATTCTTTAGCTGGATACATAATTGTATCACATTATCCAAATTAGGGGTAGAAGACGAAGATGTCGACATCGATGGCTCTCAAGCCGGCATAGGCGGAGGAAATTCCGACGCAACATTTTTCTCTTCTACCCTGGGGCACATCTTGCCCTTAATCCCAAAGGTTTTCTGCCCGTCAGAGGATGTAGTTGGCTCCTGAGGCACTAATTTTCCTCACTTGCTTCCGGAAATAGTAGCTTACGCATCCTATCATTAGGTAGGAAAGGTCCGGGAGAGAACTTTTGAAAGCCTCTCACCCAGTTGCGTAATTTAGATTGAGCTGTATCCCTAGTCTCTGTAGACTTGGGATTTTCAAAACCTTTGGACATTAATGTCCGACATATATTGCAAACCTGTGGGTTCCAATAATGTAGGGATCCGGAAATAATATTGCAGGGGTCATGAAACCTGCAAGTATTATGACCGTAAAAATACTTACTCTTGGCCTTGCAGAGGACTGCAGCACAAGGTATCTGGTGTTCCTTCTGTAAAGAAAGGAAAACCAAATGAGTATACAATGGATTATCTCCTTGACGATCAACATGCAAATGTACTTTACAATAGAGCAGCTTAGGATAGTAAGCTATAAAGGGATAGTAGGAGATACATACTTGTGTACCCGTGTGAGCAAATGCTGTTGCCTCCCCTCAGTATTAACTACATGAAGATTTCTCTATAGAGTAACTCCAAGTAGAAGGACTCTTACCCCTAGGGGTAGAGAAGTATCAAATCACTGCCCCAAAATAATATTAATACTGTGGGGTCAGGATGACTGATTCTCGATCAGAATATTGAAGAATACTATTCATTCAATATATGAACGGTATCAGCGGAATGCTCGTACAAAGGTACCCAAGGTATGTCAGAAAATACTACTGTAAAATGGTACTGTAGTCTTCTAATGGCAGTAAGTATATATTGCAATTTACTGGCTACTGTACATCATGTATAGTAGTCTAGTCATTATGCTGCCTTCATAGTAGCATATGACAGTATGGTCCATCTAGCATGAAGCCAGCTGGACTAGGAAAATAAAGACATATATTTGTATATCCCACTCAGCCTATTTGCTGTAGTCCTCCTACTATATTAAAATATAGAGTATCCTGA